>NW_026623600.1:555781-588797 GCF_030028575.1 Malurus melanocephalus
CCTCCCACACTAAATTCTTCCTAGACCAAATTTAGGTCTTGGCATTGCAGAAATTAAGATCCAGAGTCCAGAAGTTTCTACTGCTCTGTAAATGTTTTTGGTCAAAGAAATTGTTCTAAACCCCTGCACAAACTCCTCACTCTCATCTCTCTTTCTCTCATCACCGTACTTCATGTAATGTCCCAAACAAATCCCAAGTGGGTACAGGAGTTTGTGTGTASTTCCCTCTSTGTTTCCCTTCCATCAGGCTCTGGTTTAAAGTTACCATCAAAAAATGTCTTTGAGGATCTTAAAATTAAAAGGGAAGCTGAACAAAAGAAGTCCAGCTATGACTCAACTGCTAATGCTTCCCTGGCTCCTGGCTGGAGTGGTGTCTGAGTGTCTGAGCCAGGCAGGGCTGTCGCTCCATCATCGCCTCTGCGGTGCTATTAGAGGGTAACCATGGTGATGGTTAATTGGCTGCCTGAGTCACGCAGCTCATGTCGATGTGGGTCTTTACGCACAGAAACTCCGTTAATTGCTTGGCTCTAAGATGGCAAACAGGAATGAGTTTAGGGCAGTGAACAGASAGGGGTTCCTCCCTCGATGAAGTGGTGCTGAGCTGGCTGCGGGGAGCTGCTCCCTCGGGGAGGAGAGGGAGAAGAGGGTCTGGCTGTGAGGGAATGGAAGGTGGGCAGTGAGGTGCCCTGGCTGTGAGGGGCTCAATCCATGGAATGGAAGGTGGGCAGTGAGGTGCCCTGGCTGTGAGGGGTTCACGCTACTGGAATGGAAGGTGGGGAATGGGATGGTCTGGCTGTGAGGGACTCACTCCACTGGAATGGAAGGTTGGGAGTGGGGTGATCTGACTGTAAAGGAATGACTCCTTGGAATGGAAGGTGGGCTGTGAGATGATCTGGCTATAAGGGACTCACTCCATGGAAAGGAAGGTGGGGAATGGGATGGTCTGGCTGTCAGGGACTCACTCCATGGAATGAAAAGGTGAGAAAGGAGGGGGTCTGGCTGTCAGGGATTCACTCCACTGGACTGGAAGGTGGGGAATGGGATGTTCTGGCTATAAGGGACACTCTCCATGGAAAGGAAGGTGGGCAGTGAGATGATCTGGCTATAAGGGACTCACTCCATGAAAAGGAAGGTGGGCAGTGAGATGATCTGGCTTTACTGAAACTGCTCCCCTTTGGAAGGTGGGGGATGAGAAGAACAAAGCTGCAACCAGGCAAATAGGAAACACCAGACAGTATCAGTGAGTGAAAGTATCAGGGGAGGTCTTCCAGYTCCTGCTTTGTGGATTTGGGTTTAAATTTAGCATCTGATGTCCCCAAATCTTTAAAAGCAATATCAAGTGATCAGTTTGCAACTGAGCTGATGTCAAGTTTGATGGGGAACGCACCCAGCTCCTTTTCTGGGCCTGCTCAAGAAAAAGACCTGGCTTTGGACTGTCTGTCATGAAGAGCAGTGTGTGAGGAGGGGTGAAGGGAGTGGGACGAAACAGGGCAGGCTCTTGGGACTGCTGTGGGTTTTGGTTTGCTGTGGCTCCTGCACAGCCCTGCATCTCCTCACTATCTCTGGCCTCCTGCGAGGTTGGGAAGCTGAAGATCTGGTTCAGCCTTTGGTGGGGTTTTTCTGTGAGATTACAGGTGGTGTACAACCAAGGTGAGACACGGGCAGCTTTGGAGGCCTTTCCTCCTCCCCTCACCCATATCCACCCCCTTATGAAGCAAATATTCCAGCTCCTTTCAGTTTGACTGCCCAGTCTCTTCAGCTTTTTTCTGTTTTGTCAGAGTCAGGGTGTGATGGGAGACACACAGATTTACCCCAAYCAGTGTATAAAGCTTCATATGGTCAGGAAATAACCAAACCAGAGCAGTGATAAGGCCCAGCCATCATGGCCCAGGTGGCAGAGGGCAGCACTGCTGTGTGGGGTTTTCACACCTAACAGCARCCCTGAGCACTGCCTTCGCTCCCAGGTGAAGAGTGTGCAGGATGCAATACGGGACAAGAAGAAAACCTTCAATTTTCTTGGAGAAGACATTAACTTAGTCCCCTCAGTTGGRATTTTCATCACCATGAACCCTGGTTACGCAGGACGAACCGAGCTGCCGGAGAATTTAAAAGCTCTCTTCAGGTGAGWCGAGGTCAGGCTTTGTGACCTGTGTTATGGGACTGGCAGAAATTGTCTTTAGGAACATCCAGGTTTGGCTTCATTTTCTTGGTAAATTTTACTAGATTGGGGAATCACAGATGTTTTCAGCCTTGTGCACTGAGCTGAATCAGGGAATCACACGGAGGGTGAAGGAGTTCTGTCCCATTCCATGGGAAAAGGCAGTGTGGGCAGACTGGGAAGTCTCCAGTGGCTCACTGGAGAGGACCTGGAAGATAAAGCTGCAAATCCACTGCCCCTGAGCTCTGTGGTCAATGCTGGCTCTGCAGCTCTTTCCTGCCTGTCTCCCCAGGCCCTGTGCGATGGTGGTGCCGGACTTTGAGCTCATCTGTGAGATTATGTTGGTGGCCGAGGGCTTCCTCCAGGCCCGGGCCTTAGCCAGGAAGTTCATCACGCTGTACCAGCTCTGCAAGGAGCTCCTGTCCAAGCAGGTGAGCCCTCTGCTGTGCTCTGGACCCCCAAACCAGGAATGGGACACTCTGCCATGTACCTCCATGGCTGAAGCTTCACAGCTTTTGTTTACTGACTGTCTTGGTGGCAGCTGCTGGTAGAAGGGAAGGTTTGTGGTCATCAGAGCAATGACCTTTCAAACTGCTTTCCTGGAGGAGCTGTAGGGACAAAAGCACTTGACCAGCTGCATTGGTGAGAGGGATTTTTCAAAGGGCTCAAACACCATCATGTCTGGGGTAGTATTCAGTGACACTGCTTTCCAGTCTGAGTTCCCAGGGATTTCCTGCCTGCAAGGGGTCCATGATGATTGTCCCTCTCTTAGTCCAGCTAAACACTTATCTTTTGTGTCCAGTGTTGACCATGTAGGGTTACTTCCAGTGCAAAACTCTGGTTAATTAGATTTTAACTTTGACCTGCATAGATCAAAGCTGGGGCCTGTGGTCAGTTGAATCGGGACTCCAGATGGAAAACCTGATCTTGGCTGTGCCAGCACGAGCTTGGATGGGTTTCTGCCCTGCCACAGAAACTTTGTGCAGTGCACCTGGAGCTCTATGGGAGCTGTGGTCTCTCACGKGAAGCAGTTGAGCTGCTGGGCTGTGCTCTGCAGGGTCTTCATGGAGCAGAAATAGATGCTTGATGGCTGAGAGTTCCTCTCGTGCCTCTTTGGGATTCCTTTCCAACAGTGTCCTMCCTGCCCCTGCTTGGTGGGCTATCCCCAGGACCAAATGTGTCTGGCAGCCTGGTGATGGGCAAGATTGAGAAATTTGGGTATCTGAGGCCTCAGAATGGCCTCAGAATAGACTAACAAGCCTTTCACCTCAGTAGCTCCTGGAGATCCAGGGTTCTGGCTGGCCTTGCTTTACCTGCACAAAGGCCAAGCCAACTGCTTTGGGGTTTGGGGAAAAGGATTGCTTATGTCTCCAGAGTGCACGTCCTGCTGCTGACCCAGTGCCAGCTCTGAGCCCACTGGCAGCATGAGCTGCTGCATTATTTGACTCTCTGATGTGTCCCAGGTGGGAGCTCACCTGCTGGGATGGACACCAGGTAACTCAGGCCAGTGGAGTCTCTGATGAGAGATGACACAGATGATGAATTTGGGTGCCTTTCCATGGCTGGCTGCTCTGACAGCTGTGACTCCTGGTTCTTACCCCTGCCCTCTGGTGCTGCCTAGGCATAAACTCACCCTTGTTTTTATTTCTCTCTTCCCCTCCCCGTAGGATCACTATGACTGGGGTCTGCGGGCCATCAAGTCCGTGCTGGTGGTCGCTGGCTCTCTGAAACGTGCGGACCCCGACCGGCCCGAGGAGCAAGTCCTGATGCGCTCCCTGCGGGACTTTAATATCCCCAAGATTGTGACAGACGATGTGCCAGTGTTCCTGGGGCTGATTGGGGACCTGTTCCCCGCGCTGGACATGCCTCGGAAGCGTGACATGGATTTTGAGGCAGTGGTGAAGGAGGCTGTGCTGGAGCTCCGGCTGCAGCCTGAGGACAACTTTGTGCTCAAAGTAAGACCATAGATTATCCCTATATCCAAAACAGGGATATTCTGTTCTACCTACACCATCATGGGCTCTGTTGGGTTTTCTCAACCATCTTTGCTTCTTCAAAGARGRCTCTRCACAACYACAGAATCACAGAATGGTGTGTGCTGGAAGGGAACTTAAAGCTGCCATGGGTGGGGACACCTTCCATTAGAYCAGGCTGCTCCYAGGCCCTGGACACTTCCAGGCAGCCACAATATTCCCCTTGCGGACAGAACTCGATGGAGTCAGAGTCAGCCATGCAGGGTCTGGTGCAGTGGCCGCTGCTCCTAAAGCCAGTGCTGCCTCTTCCCTGGATTTACAAAGGGACTGATCCTTGCAGGTTCATGCATGTGTGGCCCCTGGACAGCAGAGCCTCCTGGGCTGGTGGCTGTCAGATGTGGGTAGTGCTGGAGGAGATTTGTCTGCCTGCTCTGGATTTCCCCCATCACAGTCAGAGCGGTCAGATCAAACTCGGGCTCAAATCCCATTGTGTCTCTGGGTCACAGCTTKCTAAAGACGAGGCCCAAGGGGATTTCACAGAATCACAGAACACTTTGGGTGGGAAGGGACCTTAAGGGCATCTCATTCCAACCCCCTTGCCATGAGCAGGGTACTCCTAGACCAGGTTTTGCACATTTGAACTTCAGTTTGGCATCTTTGTGTGAGAGCTGGGCTGTTTCCCCAGGTGGTGCAGCTGCAGGAGCTGCTGAGTGTCCGGCACTCCGTGTTCGTGGTGGGCTCTGCGGGCACAGGGAAGTCTCAGGTGCTGAGGTCCCTGCACAGGACATACCAGAGGATGAAACGCCGTCCCGTCTGGACTGACCTCAACCCCAAGGCAGTCACCAATGATGAGCTTTTCGGCATCATTAACCCAGCAACGAGAGAATGGAAAGATGGTAAATATCTTTTCATGCCTGAATTTGGAGATAAAAAGGGTCTTTTCAATGATGATGGTCTTTTCAAGGATGACAGTCCTGCTGGTCTCACAGGTGCTGCTCCCAGCTGTGGGAGGGTTTGCTGTTGGAAGGATGTGTAGGGGTGTTGTGGTTTGAACTAATTTAATGGGGGAACACTCCCAAGTTCCAGCAAACCCCCCTCCTTTCCCCATCCAAGTCCTAGAGACAAACCTTTCCACAGAGAGGAAAATGAAAAGAAAAAAGGAAAACCAACTATTTATTTAACAAAACAACAACAACAACAAAAATAATATGCCCACAAAGAAGAGAGGGAAAAAAAAGAAAATTATAAAACAAAAAAAAAAACCTGTTGGACCAGCTGTTGGATCTTAAAGTCTTTTTCTTCCCTCCTGGGAGTGGCTTCCTGCCTCCAGGGGCCCCAGAGGGGTTGGACAGAATTGCTCTGGTGGTTCACTGGAGGATCTTTCTCGCCTGTTGTGCCACGGGAATCTTCTAATTCTCAGACGATGAAGAAAAAAAAAATCGAGGAAAATGACAAGTCCAAAGAAGAGGAAAAAAAGGAGCAGTCCCAGAGAGCAGACAGCTTCTTCCCCACCGCTGAGCCCGAGACTCCTCCAGGAATGTGTGTGACTTGTACCTCTCCCTCCCACTGTYCTTGAAGGGAGGAACACCACAAAACAAACCAGAGCAGTCTCAACYAATGTATGGTTACAGAAGGGTTGTTTACCTTTCCTCTAACATAAGCAGATGATAGGAGTACAAATACTCAGCTACCTTAGGACAAGGGGTCACAGCTTTTGGGTCATCAAATGGGAGTTTATCCTTTTGCCATGAGGATAATTATCATGCCCATTGACATCATCACCTCCCGGTTCCTAACTGGGGCAGTTTGTTTTTCTGGGTGATGGAATAAGGTTCCCTCCTGCCCTGTGGTGTGCCCTGGGGTCCCCCAAAATGTGCCATTGYCAGGTTTCCATAGCTGGACACTCACAGCAGCCTCTGAGAGGTGTTTTTCCACTGAATATCACTGCCTGGCCTCTAGCACATGGTGTTTGGCAGGCTGTTGAGCCTGATTGCTCCTGAGGAGGATAAGATGAGCATTTAAAACCTGCTGAAAGATTACAGAGATGTGGAGTGAAAGGCTGGGTTATGCCTAATCCAGAAAGGCAGCTCAGAYTTCTGTGTGTGGATTTTKGGAGCCRTGGAAGAGGTGAGGGAGGAYGGCTCCATAAATCATCCTTGGCCARAAGTGTCCAACAGATGAGCTGCCACCACCTCCACTGGCCCCAGCACGACCCCTCCTGCCCTAGTCTTTGCTCCAGTGTCAGTGTTAACTTCTTTTTAATTGTAATTAGGGACTCTAAATCAAAGTGACAGATGGAGGTGTGGGATACAGCCAGAATCCTGCAGAGAGAACTGTGATCAGGAACTGTGAGTGGCACTGGACAGCAGGAGGGACACTGGCAGGTGACTGTCCAATGTTCTCAATCCTCTAATGTTTCAAGAGAACTTACAGGACTTTTCCCTTTTCTCTGAGGGSTTGAGGCAGATATTTCTGCATTAACCCTCCCTGAAAATGTTGTTTCTTGGTGTCATAGACCAGCCAGGCCATTTTCACCACAGCCTGGCAAGAGAAGATGTGTTTGTTCCCTTATGGATCAGCTCCTCCTTTTGCTCTTCCCAGTTCATCCTGTCACTCATCTCACTGCCAGCAGTGGGAAAGTTTGTACGTGGGAAAAGGTCCCACAAGGGAACCCTAAAAGTGTTATTTATAGAACCAAACTCCTGTGTGGTGTGGATGCCCCAGGCTGGGAGAGGGGCACTCCCTGCAGCTGCTGTGGTGGTGTGAGTGAGAGAAGCCCTGCTGGTCCCAGGCAGGAGCTGCTGCTGGCACTGCTGGTGCTGGGGTGAGTGTGGGATGTGTCAGTGTGAGAAGCAGAGTCCAGGCAGGGCCAGGGTCATTTCTGACCTGTCTTGTACCTGTGCTGGCCGAGCTGTTGAGTGTTTGTTGTGCTCATGCTTTGTTTCGGTCATACAACACCACCGGCCGCTCCGACCTGGTTTGTCCTGGGGGAAAAAAAGCATGCCTGTCACAATTCACCAGAAGAGAGGCTGTTTTTAATGTTTGCCTGATGTTCCTTCATGCAGACCAGCCTCTCCCTAGGTATTTCCTCATGTGGAGGAGAGTGATGGTTTTGTGGAGCTCTCATTTGCCCTGCAGTACTTCTRCTCTGTTCCCAGCTTCTCGCTCTTCTTAGCATTCATTATTTACTCCCCTTGAGACTCTGTATCCTCTCTGTCTCCTTGATTTTACTGACATTTTGTTCTGTCACTCAATGTCAGTCTGGGCTTGTTCTCCCCTCAGTCTCACTGAAGCCATGACCCAGCGTTTAAAGCATCTTGATTTCCCTGATAGACTTCAAGCTACAGGAAAAAAGAAAATTATAAAAATTTGCAAGGCATATTCAGATGGTTTTCTTTGCATTGTGTAGTTTGTGTCTTTTTCTTCCTCTGAGTATCTGCTCTTCATTTTTCTTGTGCCTTATGATTTTCAGTGGGAATGAAGCTTGTGTAGGTCCACAGTCATTCTCAGTGATAATAACTCTGACAATGTTTTCTTTTTCTTTAAAGCAGATATCATCACATAGTATTATTTATGTTCAGATGCAAAGAACTGTGAACATTTATGAGGAAAGCATATTTTTTACAAAGTTGCTAGAAAAATGTTAGAGCAGGTGACAACTACAATGTTCATCARCCTGTTGGTGTCACCCTGGCAGGACTGTTTTCATCAATCATGCGAGAGCTGGCCAACATCTCCCATGATGGTCCCAAGTGGATGGTRCTGGATGGAGATATTGATCCGATGTGGATTGAATCTCTGAACACTGTGATGGATGATAATAAGGTAATGGAGATCAGGTAAAGGAACAGGAGCTCCTTGTGGGGAAYTGCAGATGCTGGAATAGCACCTCCTGGAAAAATGCACTTGTGTTTCTTCAGACACACCAAACAATATTGCATTAAGGCAATGGTGTATGAGGGAAATAGCTCAGAGCTTGTTTTCCTTGGAATTTCCCATGTCTGGAGAGTTATCACAAATTTCCTGATTGTAACTTCAGGCCCTTTAAAAATAGGGTAAGRGCAGAATTCTGTAGCTTTTCCCCACCCTGAGGGAGTGCTTTGGATTCTGGGGTGTGGAAGGGGGAAGGATCATTGTGGTGCCAGTCAAAAATCGGGTCATGGAATCATGGAATAGTTGAGTTGGGAGGGATCTCAAAGCCCATCCAGTGCCACCCCTGCCATGGCAGGGACACCTCCCACTGTCCCAGGTCACTCCCAGCCCCAATGTCCAGCCTGGCCTTGGGCACTGCCAGGGATCCAGGGGCAGCCACAGCTGCTCTGGGCACCCTGTGCCAGGGCCTGCCCACCCTCMCAGGGAACAATTCCTGCCCAATATCCCATCCATCCCTGCCCTCTGGCACTGGGAAGCCATTCCCCCTTATTCTGTCACTCCAGGCCCTTTTCCAAAGTCCCTCTCCACTCTCCTGGATCTCCTTGAGATATCAAAAAGCCACAGTGAGATCACCCCAGGTCCTTCACCTGGCCAAACAACCCCAGTTCTCTCAGCCTGAGAAGTAACAGAGCTGCTCCATCCTCTGCCCAYCCTGGAGCCTCCTCTGGGCTCTGTGCAGCAGCTCCAGCTCCTCCCTGTGCTGGGCCCAGGGCTGGGGCAGCTCTGCAGGTGGGGGCTCACCTGAGCACAGGGGCACAGGGGCAGAATTCCTGCCTGGTTCTGCTGGACACATTTCTGGGGCTCAGCCCCATTCCCAGAGCTGCTGTGCCTCGAGGAGCTGGGCTGAGCAGGAAACTCAGCAGTGTCAGGTGCTGAAAGCTCTTCATTCCTGCTGCTGGAGAGATTTAGCCTCTCTGTCTGTCTGTCTGTCTGTCTGTCTGTCTGTCTGTCTGTGTGCACAAAGGCTGGCTGTGTGTCTGTCTGTCTGTCTGTCTGTGTGCACAAAGGCTGGCTGTGTGTCTGTCTGTCTGTCTGTCTGTCTGCACAAAGGCTGTGTCTCACACACAGGTGCTGACCCTGGCCAGCAATGAGAGGATCCCCCTGACACCCACCATGAGGCTGCTGTTTGAGATCAGCCACCTGCACACGGCCACCCCGGCCACCGTGTCCCGGGCCGGTGAGTCCCCCGAGCTGCCCCTTGCAGCAGGTGGCTTCAGGTGMCATTTATCAGTCTTTTGGGGGCCAGCTTGGTCCCTCTGGAGGCTCCCAGCCTGGGAGCACAGCTGCTCTGGGTGTGCAGGGTGTGTTCCTGAAGCRCATGGATATGCTGAGGATCCTGAGCCCAGGCTCCCGTGGGGTCTCATCATCTTGGGGGTGTCCTCAGAGTGTTCCTACTGCTGATGTGGGATCCTGGCTGCAGCACTGCTGAGAGGGCAGTCCTGCACAGCTCTGTGTGGGCCTGAGGAGGAGAGGTCTGAATCCCAAAGAGCTCCTGGTCTTTTGGGGAAGTGCATGGGAACAGGAACTGAAGGTGTCCCTGGTGTCTGGRGCCCAGAGCAATAACACAGCTCAGACAACTCTGTGTTCTCAGTTTGGGGCAGGGCCATGAGAAGGGCTCTGTTTGTCTGAGCTACATCTCTTCACTGTAAATGCTTCTCTCTGCAGTGGGGCAGGAGGAGAGGGCAGGGGAGGGGGCAGGTAATGAGGGATCAGGTAATGAGGGATCAGGTAGTGAGGGATCAGGTAGTGAGGGATCAGATAATGAGGGATCAGGTACAGGTAATGAGGGATCAGGTAATGAGGGATCAGGTAATGAGGGATCAGGTAGTGAGGGATCAGGTAGTGAGGGATCAGGTAATGAGGGATCAGGTTATGAGGGATCAGGTGTATTTGACAGGGTTTCACTTGTGTGACAGTAGCTGAAAGTTTCTGATAGAAAAAGGGAGAAGCTCTGCTGTGTCCTTACTGTTATCTCTTCTCGTGGGCCTGAAGGGATCCTGTACATCAATGCCTCAGATCTGGGCTGGAATGCCCCTGTGAGCAGCTGGATTGACCGGCGAGAGGTGCAGGCTGAGCGAGCCAACCTGACCATTCTGTTTGACAAGTACCTGCCCATCTGCCTGGACACCCTGAGAACAAGGTACCACCGAGGGCTGGCTGTGCCTGCACTGCTGTGGTCAGGGGTCACCCACCACTTCCCAGACCAGTGTGCCCCTCCAGGGCTGCTCAGTGTCCTCTGTCCCTGTGTGTCATTGGATCCARCTCCAAGAAGCAGCGGGGAGAGGGGGCAGCTGACACTCCCGCCCATCTTTGGCTGGTCTGATCTGGCTCTCCTGGGATATTGATTTCATGGCTTCAGTACTTGTATCAGTTCTGTATCTCATGGAAAGTAAATCCAGGAGATCCCAAGGAGGAAGTCTTTCCAGTCTCCTGACGTGCCAGGACAGAACCCGAGTTCACACCATAAGTCATGTTCCAGTAGAGCAGATTTCAGACCACTGCTGAAAGAAAGTGTGGAAGATGGGGACAGCCTATCCCCTTTTATCCTTTCCCCACGTCTTTTCCTGCCCCTGGGGGATGAAGAGGAAGCTGGTGCTTGTCTGAGGGTAAGATTGCTCTAGAGGCAGCTCCTCTCTTGAATTTCTTTCCTGAAGCATTTGAGCACAGCTGAGTCGCTCTGTGTGAGCATCCAACCCGGGCTGTTTCATGGATGGACACCAGACCACTGAACGTGGAAAACAGGACAAGGAGTGATGGTTTTAAACTGAACAAGGGGAAATTTAATTAGGTATTAGGAGGAAATTCTTTCCTGTGAGCATGTGAGACCCTGGCACAGTTGCCCAGAGCAGCTGTGGCTGCCCCTGGATCTCTGGCAGTGTCCAAGGCCAGGCTGGACATTGGGACTGGGAGCAGCCTGGGACAGTGGGAGGTGTCCCTGTGCATGGCAGGGGGTGAGAATAGATGACCTTTAAAAGGTCCCTTCCAACCCAAACTAGTCTATGATTTATGATTCTCTATCCTCTCCTAGCTCCCCATAGCTGCACTTCCATTAAAAAAAAATAAAAAGGAAAAGAAGAAAAGTCAGTGTACAGCTGAACCTGGGCATGGTCAGCCCCAACAGGGAGGTGTCAGGAGGAGCTGCTTTAGTACCAGTACTGCTCCTTGGGAGWGGGAGTTGGGAATATTGCTAGGGAGCTGCTCTCTGAGTGCCCARACTTTGTAGCTGTTGGCAGCAAAGCCCATCGAGCATCTGCAGCCCTCTCTGCTGAACAATTGTCAGACCATGAAATCCCTGGGATTAGCTGCAGCAGCCCCGAGCTGAGTATTTTGGTAGCTTGCTTAAATCAGAAATTGTAGAACCAACCTTTCAAATAGCTCTAATTACTTTATGGAGGGCTTCAGTGCTGCTACAATATTAGTTTGGAATTCTGTAAGTGTAGCTTAAACGAATGTAAAATGGCAAGATGAAAGGTTTTATTTTATTACTCCTCTATTTGACCGCTTTTGAACTCCTCGCGCTCCCAGAAAATCATCGCCTTTAGCAACTCCTCCATTTTACTTCTTTCAAGAGGATCAAAGTTTTTAAATGCTTGAAAGTTCTGATTACTGTTATTGTGAGTGTGTGTGCCAGTGCCAGTGGGTCCAGGCAGAGGATGGGTGTCCTCCTCTGTGCTTTTCCACTGCTGACARGGAAAATCCTGACATTCTGACAGAGCATTCCTGCTTTGTTTTCCTGGGCTGGGAGCAACCTTGGTGCTTCACCCAGTKACACTTCCCATGTTTTCCATTTCCACTCCTCAGGTTTAAGAAGATTATTCCCATTCCTGAGCAGAGCATGGTTCAGATGCTGTGTTACCTGCTGGAGTGCCTCCTGACAGAGGAGAACACACCTCCTGACTGTCCCAAGGAGCTTTATGAGCTTTACTTTGTCTTTGCTGCTGTCTGGGCCTTTGGTGGATCCATGTTTCAGGACCAGGTAAGAAGGGAGATGCCACATCAGCATTTTTCAGAGRCCTTTTATTGCCTTTATTTCCTACTTTTTTTCTCTTTTCCCACACCTCGTGTGGTGCCAGTGGTGCTGTTTGAGCCGGGAACCTGAACTAAACAATCTCTTTCATCACAGACCTCATTATCCAGGGGCTAACACTGGAGAATGGCTGGGAGGGTCACAGGGTGGAGGTGGAGGGTGTTTGTTTATGCAGAAACACTTCACTGGGGAGGTTAATTTACAGACTTTTGTGGATACACATAACATGATCAAATTAAGATGGATTTATCAGGAGAATCCATCAGTGGAGCATTCCCCAGCCACCCCAGTGTGCAGGTGGGTGCTGGGCACAAAACCAGCTCTGTCACCACTGCCTGTTATTGAACAGGGGTGTGCTGAGAGCTGTCTGTCCTCGATTTCTGGTTGAGTTACACAAGAAAGGGGTGCTGGGCAGAGCAGGGCAGGGCAGRGCAGGATGGGGTCTGGGGATCATGTGCTTCTCCTGAAGTGGAGCAGTCTTGGCTGGGGGTGCTGAGGTGGGTGTTTGGGACACTCAGGTGAGCTCCCCTCTGGGCAGGCAGCTCTGGGGGCTCTGGGGGGAGGTACTGGCTCAGTCAGGCTGTGGGGATGGATGTGCACAGCTGGGTGTGACAGGAGGAGCTGGGGTGTGACAGGAGCTGGGGTGTGACAGGAGGAGCTGGGGTGTGACAGGAGGAGCTGGGGTGTGACAGGAGCTGGGGTGTGACAGGAGCTGGGTGTGACAGGAGGAGCAGGGGTGTGACAGGAGCTGGGGTGTGACAGGAGCTGGGGTGTGACAGGAGCTGGGTGTGACAGGAGGAGCAGGGGTGTGACAGGAGGAGCTGGGTGTGATAGGAGGAGCTGTGGCAGGGTGTGTGGCAGGGTTTGTGACAGGAGGAGCAGGGTGTGTGACAGGAGGATCAGGGTGTGATAGGAGGATCAGGGTGTGACAGGAGGAGCTGGGTGTGACAGGAGGATCAGGGTGTGACATGAGGATCAGGGTGTGACAGGAGGATCAGGGTGTGCCAGGAGGAGCTGGGTGTGACGGGAGTGGGGTGTGACAGGAGGAGCTGGGTGTGACAGGAGGAGCAGGGTGTGACAGGAGGAGCAGGGTGTGACAGGAGGAGCTGGGTGTGACAGGAGGAGCTGGGTGTGTCAGGAGGAGCTGTGGCAGGGTGTGTACAAGGTTTGTGTCAGGAGGAGCTGTGGCAGGGTGTGTACAAGGTTTCTGTCAGGAGGAGCTGTGGCAGGGTGTGTACAAGGTTTGTGTCAGGAGGAGCAGGGGTATGACCGGAGGAGCTGTGGCAGGGTGTGTGCAAGGTTTCTGTCAGAAGGAGCTGTGGCAGCAGGCTGTGTCCCGTCGGGACGATGCCGGACTGGAAGCGGGGCCGGGCGCTGCTGCCCGCGCTGCTCTGTAAATGTCAGGGAGGAGAGTGTGAGCGCACGGCGTCCGAGCTGGGGCAGCCTGATGAAAAATGATCCAATATAAAAGCTGTTTATTGCTCCCTGCTGAAGGTGCCCTTCGCGGTGACCTTTCGCTGCCGAAATGTCAGGAGAAACAGGCTGGAAGGCTTCCTGCTGCTCAGCCCTTGTTGGTGGGGAGCGGGGCCCCTCTGTAAAAACAGATGATAGATTTGCCATTTCCAGGCTCTGAAATTAGCAGAAATCCATATGGGGTTTTTGTTAAGGAAGCAGTTTGAGCTCCACACCATTCTGGCAGTGGAACTGGGGCTGCTCCACTTAAGGGCTCAGGGGGACGGGCAGCCCCTCCCAGCGCTGCGAGGCACCACGGTGAGAAAGCTTTTAGCAGAGCTGCACATCCCTGCTCTGCTGCCGGCCTGAGCAGCTGTGACAACGGGAGAATGGGAATTACAGTCATCCTGCCTCTCTGGGCAGCACGAGACTGCCAAATCCTGGAAGCTAATAATGTGTTTTCCAAATCCTCTGCTCTTTTGATGTGCGGCGGCTCAGGGAGCTTTGCAGAGGACACGCAGTTTGAAGTCAGGTTCATGATGGAGATTGAGCTGTCCATGGTCCCACTTTGTCCCAGGAAAGCCTGTGGGGTGGCTGTGGGGACAAGAGACCYGCAGATASCCCAGGARCAAACTGTGCTGCTAAAACTGGCTCAGTGATGCATCTGCTCTCTTCCAGACATCTTTTTAGCAGCACTTTTCCCCTCCTGCCCCCCCTGTTTCTCCCGAGGGCTGAAGGCTGCAGTCCCTGTGCTCTGCGTGGGAAGGGTTCAGACTGGCCCAGTTTTACAGAGGAGACCTGAGGCAGGGAAGGGGACTAAGCACATTTTCCAAATCCTGACTCAGAATCTAAAGCAAAAACTGTCACCCCAGCTCTCTCCAAAAGTTCAGATGCTTCAAAATCTCCCTGCATGGAGAGATTGGATGGGGAAAGACAGGAAAGCAGGAGCTGCTGGGCTCTGTGGCAGCATGGGAGCAGCAGAGCCATAGGAGCACGGGGTCTCTGCCATGCTTTGCTGCTCTGGTGTGTGCAGCCCTGCTGCTCCTGCTTGAAAAGAGGCCAGAAAACAACAACTCAGTGTCTGCAGGGCGGGGTGATTTATGAGGAGGAGATTTGGTATGCATGCTCTGACTGTCCATGGCCATGGATGGAGATGGATGTGGTGTCCTTGTCTGTTGCAAGAAGTAGGCACCAAAAATCAATCAAGTGTCTGTTTAGTCATAGGCACGTATTTCTCTTTTTCAAATTGATCCATCTGTCTAATCTCAGACATACTAGGAGTGATCAACACAGAGGATGAATTATTTAGGGGAATTAATAGGAGTGATGAGAAAAAATGAACAAAATTAAGAATTAGACTTAATAATGGGGAAAAGGACAAGATTGTTATGCTGTGGAATATATTTTAAGGACTAATCCCACTCTGGTGGACTGGGWTAAATAATATTTTCCATCTCTAATGAATTTCTCCAAATTCACCTGGTTCCTTCTCTCTTTGTCTTGCAGCTTGTGGACYACCGGGTGGAGTTCAGCAAGTGGTGGGTGGCAGAATTCAAAACMATCAAGTTTCCTTCTCAGGGCACAGTCTTTGACTTTTACATTGATCCAGAAACAAAGAAGTTTGAGCCTTGGTCTAAACTTATTTCTCAGTTTGAATTTGACCCAGAGGTGCCCCTGCAGGTRGGTTACCAGGGCAGGCTGTGTGGCTGCAGGGGTTGCTGTGTTTTAGTGACTTCACGTGGGTGTTTCARTGACATCTGGTGAAAAGTCTGGCACTGATGGAATTCTTTATGGGTTACAACTAAATTACCCATCTTTTTTTACTGTGCTTTGTAACAGCACAGTCTCCATCCATCTTCAAAACACAAGTGATGTACAGCAGGGGCAGGGAGCTGCTGTGCCCAGGGTGCAGGATGGGGGGGACCTGGCCTGCAGAAAGCAGGTGTGAAACAGAGCGGGGAAAAAGCCCCTGAGACACCATGACATGTCATTGTCATGGCTGCAAACAGAGATCTTTATGTTTGGGCCAAAAAAAGTTTCTCAGGTGGTGATTGGGGTTGTCAGTTGCATCTCTGTGTCCATTTAGAAGKGCCACAGATGTAAAAATTGTCACTGTTTTAACAAGGTGTGTGTTTATGGGGAGGTCCAGATGCTGCTCCCAGCACTCAGCTGTCGAACTGCCTCTGGAAAGAAACTGTTTGGGTTCATCTCCCAGTGTTGGGGTTCAGTTCCCAGTGTTGGGGTTCAATTCTCAATATTTGGGTTCAGTTCCCAGTGTCAGGGTTCAGTTCTCCGTGTTGGGGTTCAATTACCAGTGTCAGGGTTCAGTTCCCAAAGTTGGGGGTTCTGTTCTCAATGTCAGGGTTCAGTTCCCAGTGTCAGGGTTCAGTTCCCAGTGCTGGGGTTCAGTTCCCAGTGTTGAGGTTCGTTTCCCAGTGTTGGGGTTCAGTTCCCAAAGTTGGGGTTCAGTTCCTAGAGTTAGGGTTCAGTTCCTGATTCACCACTGGAAAGGGGGATTTGAATGGCTGGCAGCAGCAGGGTGTCATTCCTCCTGTAGAGCAGCCTGGGGTCACCTCAGCCATTGCCAGCTGTCCCAGGGTGTGGCTGTGGGGTGGTGGCCGGGCTGGGGACACTGAGCTGTTGCTGTCCCCCAGGCCTGCCTGGTGCCCACGGCAGAGACGCTCCGGCTGCGGTTCCTGGTGCTGCGGCTCCTGCAGCGCCRGCGCCCCGTGATGCTGGTGGGCACTGCTGGCACGGGCAAGTCGGTGCTGCTGGGGGACACCCTCTGCTCCCTGGACACCGACCTGTACCTGGTGAAGAAGGTCCCCTTTAACTACTACACCACCTCTGCCATGCTGCAAGGTAAGRCACTGGTGGCTTAAACTGCACCAGGGGAGGTTTGGGTTGGACATGAGGAAGAATTTCTTCACAGAAAGGGTGACTGGGCACTGGAATGGGCTGCCCAGGGAGGCGGTGGAGTCACTGTCCCTGGAGGTGTTTCAGAAAAGCCTGAATGTGGCACTCAGTGCCATGGTCTGGGTGACAAGGGGGTGTTGGGTCACAGGCTGGACTCGACAATCTCAAAGGTTCTGTGATTCTGGTTTGGTCTGATGCCTAAAACAAGGCTTACCTGAAACAGAGGCCAGACAAAGTGAAGAGAATAAAAGCAGACAATTTAATCCAGGCCTACTGGTACATTCAGGGCAGACAAAGCTTCCTCCTGAGGCCACACCCAGAATGGACCCCGAGTCACGAGATCTTCCCCTTTTATCAGTTCTGTCTCATGAACACATCGGGCCCCAATTCTCCAATGACACCTTCAGGTGATGATGTCACCCACCCCAAGTTTGCTCCCCCCAATTCTCTGTTGTTTCCATATTTCTGGGCCCTGAGGCAGCGAAGTCTCCTTGGATTTCAGGCCCAGAGAGGAATTGTTTTGTCTAAAGATGGGAGAACAGGAGCTCAGTGCTGCGCACTGGAGAAGTATAAGAGTACAGATACATGAAAATATAGAAGCAAAAAATCCTAAGGCATCAGGTTTTTGTGATTTTGTGACATTCCTGGGGCATCCATTGGGGTTTGGAGCAGGGTGTGCCCTGGGAAGTGGAAGGGAAGAGCCGTGGGTGAGCTGTCTGTGCCATTTGTGGGCACACCCCCGGTCCCACAGTGGAGCTCTCCGCTCCAGCAGAGCCCTGGATTTATTTTCCAACCTGACAATTTGCATTCCTAACCCCACCACTCTGCTTCAGGCCTGTGCCAAAGCCCAGGCTTCAATCTGCTGCAGTTTTTATGGCTTGTCTCTGACCTGAAGTATGTCTTTAATGTGCTGGAATTCCAGCCTGTTCTCAATCGGACGGGTTTCTTGGAGAGGATCCAAACTGTCCTCAGGGTGCAATGATGGGAATTGCATCCCAATTAGCAGTGAGGATGGTGCTAATGGAAATGTGCAGGCTGTAAGCCAGGGCTGGCTCCTGGGGCTGTCCTCCCATCCTGCCACAGCCCAGAAWGTCCCATGGAGCAGCTCCCACACCCCCTCCCCAGAGACACAGAGCTTGCTTTAGGGGGTTCAAATCCCCAAGGAATTTCTGGCCCCAGGGAAGTCTGTAAGAATATTGCTGATGAGGATTTTGAGGATCAGCGAAAAATTAATTTTGAGACTCCACTAAGATCAATTTTGATGTTCAGTCTCTTCAGAGATGAAGAAAATGGGGAAGTTCTTGAAAGGTGCCTCATTTTGGAATGGTGGCCAAAGAAAGATAACATAATTTTGCATGTATTTATTAGCAAGTAACAAAGTAACTGCTTTGTTTTGAGTGGAATAACAACTGTGGGTCACTGTAAACCAAACTGCTTCCATTATGCAGCTTGGTTTAACCTAAATGTCCAGAAATCACAGAATATTCTGAGTTGGAAGGGACCCACAAGGATCACCAAGTCCAGCTCTTCAGGGCATGGCCCATACAGGGATCAAATCCAAACTTTGGCTTTGTTAGCACCATGCTCTGGCCAGCTGAGCCCATCTCCTTCTACTGCCCCAGAGCAGCTGTGGCTGCCCCACCCCTGGCAGTGTCCAAGGCCAGGCTGGAGGGACTTGGAGCCCCCTGGGATAGTGGGAGGTGTCCCTGCCATGGTAAAGGGGTTGAAATGAGATGGTCTGTAAGGTCTCTTCCATCCATTCCAACCCATCCCATGATCCTGTGATGACCTGTGGAGAATTAACCTCCCCTCTTTTGGCTGTTCATGACTGAGTGGTGCCAGCTGGGACACAATCCCAGCCTGGACTGATGCTGAAGGCAAAGAGTGTCCCCAGCTTCATCCCTGCTCTGCCAGGCTCCCGAAACTGCAAATGTTTTCAGAAAAAATTTGTGGTTTAAAATTGCTCTCTGGGGCTGATCTGTTCGCAGAGAGGTGACAGACCCAGCCCATGCTCTGGGGCCATGCTGTGGGGCCACATCTGCTCTCTGGGGCAGGGTTGGGAGGGTTTCTGGGCTTGTTGGTTCTTCTGCACACGGCAAATTATTTGGGCTTCTTGTCCTTCAAGCAAAAAATGGGTAAAAGCTCCCCTTCTGGCCAGTCTCACTGCCATGGGCAGTGTGAGGGTTACAGCATTCATTCACATTTCCCCTGGTGTGGAAAGTGTCCCTGTGTGAGGGGGGCTGGGCTGTCTGTGTGTGCTCAGCTGCCAGGACCTGCACAGGTGTGGGGACAGGTACAGCGTGTCCCTGTCACTCTGAGCTCCAGGCTGAGCCCAGCCCTTCCTTCCTTCCTCTGCAGAGCCCAGCACGTCTTCATCATGGGGAAGTCTGATTTGTACTGCTTGGCATCCTGCCCTGCTGCTCATTTTTCAGAGTTAATTTGTCCCTTTTTGTGGAGTTTGTCAGTTGGCTGCTTTTTTTTCCCCCAGCAGGTGCCTCTTTAGATTGGTAAAATGTGAATCCAAAGCAGTTTGGAATTTAAATTTTTATTCACTTTAGAAAGAGCCAGCCTGAAAGCCAGGAATTGTTAGTCAAGGTGGCGGTTGGGACAGAGATTTTTAAGGTGCAGAGCTGCTCTCTTCAGGGGAAGCACAGGAATGTGGTTCAAACCATCCTTGTAGGCTTATGGCTGACAGAATTTCGTGTGTATAATGGTTAAAAGGAGCCAGACACTCTCTGTGCCCAAACCTGGGCACAGTTTGGGGGTTTTCTTTGGTATATTGTGACCAAATCCCAYTTCCTGTGGACCCTGGATCGCTGCTGTGCTCCTCCACCAGCTGTAGCCCTGCCCTCATTCCACACCTTCCCACTCCAGATCTGCCGTGAGAAAATGACAATAAATGTTGTACTTTTGGTGTTGGTAACCTTTCCCCCTCAGCCCTCAGGGTGAGAGGAGCCCCACTTGCCAAGCCTGGTGTKCAGTGAGTGTTTGAGGGGCTGACAGGGATGTGACAGGAGCTCGGGGCGGGGACCCTTCAGGATTATTGTGGGATAGGCTTTGAATTAAAATGCAACTTCCACAAACATGTCACTTCATCCCCAGTAATTGCATTTCACTATGATGAATCTCCTGCATCCTTGTTTAACCTCGAAAAGGGCTGATTTTATATGTTAATTAAGGCCTAATTAAATTTAAATTAAATGCTTATTTGAAACACTTAATTTGACTTGCTACCAGAAATTTCAAATATTGTGGTTTTATTGAAGGGGGAGAGAGGCTCCGCTGAGGAAAAATCTATCATTTTTCTAAGCACAATTCACGCCTTTGTGCTGAAGTGTCTRTGGCAAGAAAACAGCTGAATTCTTAGTGGGTAACCAGGCTGTCTGCAGGGCACCCAAGCAGGAAACAAATGAGCTTTTAAAAGATTTGTGGTCTGAAAAAAAAAAAACCCAGAATATAAATTTTCCTTAATAACTTTTGGCCTTGATAAGGAATGGCTGAGGTGTACATTTGCACCAATTTTTTATCAACATTCCCACTAAATGCCAAGAGCTGCTCCTCACCATGCTGCTGCTCACAGGGCTGGTGATAACTGCAAACTGTGGCAGTGAAACAAATTCTGCCTCCATCTCCAGGAGCACCTGGGAGTGAGGRTGGTCTCCAAGGAAGACCCTGGCAGGAAAATCATCCCAGAATCCAGGCAGAGGAGAGCTGCTGCTGTGTGCTTTGCCCCTCACTGAGGCATTGAAGGTTGCTTGGGCTGCAGGGAAAGGAATCAATAACCTATAAAACATTTTGTGCAGCAGCATGAGGTGATTTGCATTAAATATCAGTCCAGTATTGTAAATATTCCCAATATGCTGCAGTTTAGAGCAACACATGACCTCAGCCTTCTGCTGGAACAAATGGGAATTTTCCAGAGCTCCCAAATGAGGAGTTTTCTCTCCATGTTCTCTTTTACTCATATAGTAACCCATTAAAAACTGGAGAGGAATGGGACAGCTCRTGTTGGATTGAGGCTTGTTGGGTTATGTGGGAATTTGGGTAATGCTGGGGAGGGAATCAGGGAACATGCAAGTGTTTGGGGCTGTTCAGTCTGGCAAAGAGACTCGAGGAATAATTGAGGTTGGAAAAACCCTCCCAGCCCATSGAGTCCATCCTGTGCCCATCCCCACCTTGTCCCCAGCCCAGAGCACTCAGTGCCACCTCCAGCCCTTCCTGGGACACCTCCAGGGATGGGCACTCCAAACCTCCCTGGGCAGCCCCTGCCAAGGCCTGAGCACCCTTTCCATGGGGAAATTCCTCCTGATGTCCCCCCTGGCCCTGCCCTGGCCCAGCCTGAGGCCGTTCCCTCTCCTCCTGTCCCTGTTCCCTGGAGCAGAGCCCGACCCCCCGGCTGTCCCCTCCTGTCAGGAGTTGTGCAGAGCCACAAGGTCCCCCCGGAGCCTCCTTTGCTCCAGGCTCAGCCCCTTTCCAGCTCCCTCAGCCGCTCTTTCATCAGCTTCATTGCCCTTCTCTGGACTCAAAGGCTCCAGGAGAGCTGGAGAGGGACTATGGACAATGGCCTGGAAGGACAGGACACAGGGAATGGATTCCAGTGTCTGAGGGCAGGGATGGATGGGATATTGGGCAGGAATTGTTCCCTGGGAGGGTAGGATGGGCCTGGCACAGGGTGCCCAGAGCAGCTGTGGCTGCCCCTGGATCCCTGGCAGTGCCCAAGGCCAGGCTGGACATTGGGGCTGGGAGTGACCTGGGACAGTGGGAGGTGTCCCTGMCATGGMWGGGGTGGCACTGGATGGTCKRTAAAGGCCCTTCCTTCTCAAACCKTTTTGAGATTTTGTGATTCTCTTTGGCTCATTAAAGTATATGATATTATTTTGATTGTTCTGAAGTTGTTCAGGCCTAAAACCAACCCTTTTCCTTTGCCTAAAAGATGTAAAAAAATTCATTTTCTTTCACAAAATCCACTCTGCTCATGAACTTTGTGCTCCAGCATCTCCTTGGCTCTGTTCCCGTGCTGAGCCACTGCTGTCCGTGCTCGGGGACACTCAGTGTGCTGTGATGAGAATAACCTCAGGCAGGAGGATTGAGTTTAAACAAATATGCAGAAGGGATGGGAAAGGCTTTATYTTCCATGACAAGCTGGTGTTTGCTCCGAAGTAGACCTGGTTTGTAGCAGAKTTTGCTGAGTTTTGTTTGCAAGGAGACATTGAGAACTTGGTGATTTGGGTTGAGTTGGACCAAAAATCTGCTCAAGTGGCCCTGCAGGGCTGCCAGCCACAGCCTGGGGACAGCCACCGTCCTGCCAGCCCCAGACAGGTCCCCTGGCCAGGGAACAGCCACTGTCCTGCTGGGGAGCAGTGTCCTGTGCCAAGACCAGCTCTTCCTTCCTAGAAAGCCATGAACACTCCTGGTGGAGCTGGGAGGGCTGGGGCTCCCGGGGCAGCTGGAGCTGCTCCCCGCGGGCAGAGGRTGAGCTGAGCAATCATTCCCTGTCCCTTGTCCCTGTGCAGGTGTGCTGGAGAAGCCTCTGGACAAAAAGGCTGGCAGGAACTACGGTCCTCCGGGCAGCAAGAGGCTGGTGTACTTCATGGATGACCTGAACATGCCGCAGGTGGACGCCTATGGGACGGTGCAGCCCCACACGCTGCTCAGGCAGCACCTGGACTATGGCCACTGGTACTGCTGGGGCTGGCCTGGGGTCCTTTGGTGCAGCTCTGCTCTGGGGAATGGGGTTTGAGATGGAGCACAGTGCAGTGCCCTCTTCCCATGCCGTATTGGAGCTGGCTGGGGGCTCTGGGTGCATTTTGGGGTGTCCATGGCCCCAGCACACCCTGCCTGGCTTGAGGGAGCTTTCCCTGCCATGCTGAGCATGGGGGATGCAGGGGCTGGCCTCAGCTGTGATGAGCTGCCCCTGCCATGAGTGCCTGTTTCCATCTGGGCAGCAGCAAACAGTTATTTTCCAGGCAGAGGGAACTGGTAGGAAAAGCAGTGGCGGTGTTTTGGAAGGAGATTGGGGTGTTTTGTGGGTGGGGGTGCTGTGTGGGACAGGGACACTCACAGCTCTCCCCTGCGAGGGCAGAGCCATTGCCAGTGTCCTCAGCTGTGTGTGACTCCAACAAAAGCTTCCCAGCCATGGGGACGGTGGGTGCTGGGCAGACAGAGGGCTCTGGGGTTGTGTGGAGCAATGCCATGTGCTGGGGACACCCTGTGCCACCTGTCCCCTCCCAGGCAGCTCCAGGCTCCCTGCCCCTCTCCCTCTGGGTGCTCCTGCTCAGCCCGGGGTGCTCAGGAGGGACAGKGGCACAGCTCCTGTGCCCTCAGGGTGCCCCAGCATTGACCCAGGGGCTCTGCTGCACCCTGGCTCTGCCAGCAGCCCCGTCCCTCCCTGGGGACAGTGTGACTGCCCTCTCCCAGGCTGGCCCAAACAGGGGACACTCCTCTCATTCCCACATTTCCATGCCAGTGCCAGCTCCGACCCCAGAGCTCTGCTCAGCATTTGTGACCAGCAGGTGGAAATGTCAGGAGCAGGACCCCGTGCTGGACCATGTGCACACGTGCAGCAGCCAGGACCCTGCCCTGGAGAAAGGACAGGTCCCCCTGGAGCCAGAGGGTCCTGGCAGCTCATGGACACACTCARGGGACAGCAGTAGGTCCTGGAAGCCCACAGACACACTCGAGGGATAGCAAAGGGTCCTGGCAGCCCACAGACACACTCAGGGGACAGCAGTGGGTCCTGGCAGCTCATTGACACACTCAGGGGACAGCAGTAGGTCCTGGAGGCCCACAGACACACTCAAGGCACAGCAGCAGTGTCTGGCCCAGCTGTGGTCCCCATCTGTGGCTTTTGCTGTGCCCCAAGGTACGACAGGAGCCGTTTGTCCCTGAAGGAGATCAGCAATGTGCAGTACGTGTCCTGCATGAACCCGACTGCGGGCAGCTTCACCATCAACCCCCGGCTCCAGGTACAGCCCTGTAGAACCAGGGGATTCGATCAGGAGAACCAGCATGGGTCTGGGAAGTGTCTGCAATTCTTGAGGGACAGGCAGAAGCTTTGCTGCCTTCCTCCCTTCTTTGTGTTTCCTCTCATTTTGCTGCTCAGTGGGAGGAAGAAGTCACAAGTTCCCAGCCAGCTGACTCCCACTCTCAGGAAAATTTCTGGTCCAGACAGGTGGATTTTTCCCTCCTGTAGCTGATATTTACTGCTGGACCAGAGTTCATGGAAGTTTTTTGGTGGCCAGGATTGGAACTGGCTGTCCAGGGACTCACCAATCCCTAGAAGTGTCCAAAACCAGTGGATGTGGCACTTCCCAGTATGGTTTAGTGGGCACRTGGGATTTGGTCAGAGGTTGCACTTGATGATCTTGGAGGTRATTTCCAACCTCAGCCATCCCATGATCTCCTCTTTCTTTGCAAGTTGCAGATCTATAAAGGATCTTCTGGGGGGTGGCACCRTCCAAGGGCTGCTCCTACCAGGGACGGGATGAGCTTCATCAGGGGGCAGTGGGACCTTCAGACCTTTCAGCTCTTCAATGGACTGAGCTCCCCTTGTGAAATGCCATTGAAAATCCCTTGTTCAGCCAGCAAGGGGTCACCTTTCCACTGTCCTTGTGGGAAATTGGAAGGGGGAGATGGTTCTGGTGGACTRAAGGTGTTGGGATTATAGGGCATCCCAGGTTGGAAAGAACCTTGAAAGTTCATCTGGGCCAACCTTYCCTGGGAAATGGAGCCTAGAAGGGATTGTTGAGTGCTGTGTTCAGCCACAGCAAATCCCCMAAGGGCACTGACCTGGCATTGCCATCTCTCTGACCTTTCCATGCCTCACTTTCTCTTCCTCAGCGTCACTTCTGTGTCTTTGCCCTCTCCAACCCTGACCAGGAGGCCTTGTCCAGGATCTACAGCACCATTTTAGTGCAGCACCTGACCAGTGGGAATTTCCCAGAGGCCGTGCAAAAATCAGCCCAGCAGCTGATTGCCCTGGCCCTGGGGCTGCACCGSAGGGTGGCTGCCACTTTCCTGCCCACAGCTCTCAAGTTCCACTACGTTTTCAACCTAAGGGACTTCTCCAATATCTTCCAAGTAAGTGCAGCTCCTGTCCTGTRGCACTGCAGTTTGTCCTGATGTCACAGGCAGCTGGTTACCTGTGTCCCTCTGGCTCTTGGTGAGCCTGGGGACATTACAGTGTCCCCACCCAGTAATGACACAGCATGTGTGTCCCATGAGCAAAGGGGTGACCCTGGGCCATTCCCTAACTCCTGACTGCTTCTGAATGGATTCCAGAGCCATCACCCATGACTTTGGGAAGATCAGCCAAAAGTTTATTTACTTTATAGCCTCCTCTGGCCAGTGGGGAGGGATGCACAGGTCCAGCAGTGCAGGAGGTGCAGATTTTGAGGGTTTAGAAGTGTCCTCTGGCTGGAAAAGGGACCAGCTGGAGGGARCTTTGGGCTCCTGGCCTCAGCCCTTCATGCTGGGGCTGTTGTGAGTGGGATGGGGGCTTGTCTGGGTGAGCCCCACCCCAATTGTGTGAGTGTGGGGTCGATGGCATCACCCCACCACACAGGGAAGCTCTCATGGCATGGGACAGGAATTGGGGACTCTGTGAGGACAGGAGAGCAGTAATGGGTGCAGTGCTGTGCCAGGGCCAGGACAGCCTGGTGGCCTGTACCAGCACATCTGTCAGGTGCTCAKCTTWGTGCACACAGGATGGCATTTAAAGAGCTGATAAATCAATCAAAACCAGCTCTGATTTTATCACTGAAATTGAATTACCAGCTACTGYACCAAAGGGAAGTTGTTGAGCTTYGGAAATGTTTTCTCCATCATTGGTGAGGTTTTGTTTTGTTTTTTTTGTTTTCCTGTTTTCCCAGCAATCTCACACTTTGAAGCAKTTGGTGTTACTGCTCAGAGAGCCTTTCAGAGTTTCAGGCTGATTAATAAAAWGTGATCCATTTCTCAGCAGCCATACAGAGGGTCAGCACCATAAGSTGCTCTAAACCCCCAGCTGGTCATTTGTCCCTGTCCTTGTTAACATCTGTTACACAAAGCAGGTACATGGAAGTTCAGTGCTTTGTGTCTGCCCATCAGACAAGAGCTGAAGGGATGACAGGACAGGGAAATCCAGCAACAGTACCTYGGACAATTAATAACTCCTTGTGTCAGGAAGGAGCCAGGCCTGTCACTTGTGCTCAGCTGAACATCAGCAGCTCCAGTGTGAGATGTGGGTCAGGTTAAATCCTGCCTTCCAGTTAATCTGGGCTCTGAGAGGCACAGGGGGAGAACAGAAGYGTTGCAATGGAGCTTTAATTTGAGYTGCTGAATATGCCAAGGTTGGGGGTGTTGGAAATCATCCTGCCAGAYCCTGATCTGGGCCAGAGGGCAGGAGCAGTGACAGGAGTGCTCCTCATTCCCCATTCCAGGGATTCTCCATTCCTCTTTTTGTTTGTTTCTATTTAATGTTGGCCCCACACCTTTCCCAGGTGCAATGACCTGATGCCGTGTGTCCCTCGTGTGTCCCTCGTGTGCCCCCCGTGTGTCCCCCATGTCCCTCATGTGTCCCTCATGTGTCCCTCATGTGTCCCTTGTGTGTCCCTCGTGTGTCCCTCGTGTGTCCCCCATGTCCCTCATGTGTCCCTCATGTGTCCCTCATGTGTCCCTTGTGTGTCCCCCGTGTGTCCCTCGTGCATCCCAGCCCCAATACCACAGCTCCTTCTGGAAGCTCACCCCCCAGGAAGATGCTGCTGCTCCTGGGGGATGCTCCTGGTTGTTGGTGGAGGAGCCTGGTTGCTCTGGGCTGAGGAGGGTGGGTTTGCAGGGTAAGAACAGGGGGGATGTTCAGTGAAWAAGGGGTTTCAGGTGTGTGAGGTGAGGATTTCGTTCCCGCAAGGCAGTCTTAGGTGTGCTTGCATCAGGAACMAAGCAGCTTTTGGGGTGTGAGGGCCTCTAGACTCAGTTCTTTTAGAGGGATTGAGTGATTTTCAATTTTATTTTAACCAGTTTAAGATCTGATGTGTTTCTCCTTCCTCTCTTTTAGCTGTCAGCTTTTCTCACCAATTTATTTTTTTCCTCTGGTACAAATAAAATGATTTGACAGCTGTAATGACAGATGTGAAACCCAAACAATCTGAGCCATGGACCAGTGAGCTGAAAGGGCCTGCTTTACATTGCTTTCAATGSCTTTAATATTTAATGTATAAATAATTAGATGTTAGGAATAAAAGCTGTCCTTTTAATTCATACCATCGAAAACCCTGTGTGCTGTTGATAGGTTTAGCATAGGCAGCACCCCTTTGAAATATAATTCTTTTATACATTTTAATAGAGTTCATGGTAAACATACTGTGCTAAGCAGACAGMAACTGATGTTTCCTGCAGGCAGAATGCACCTAATTAAAATTAATTGATTAAAAAATAATCGCCACTAACATTTTCAAAGTATTTTTCCATCTTGACCAAGCACCCATGGTGTGGAGTGGGGAAGGAAAGGCTGCACATCTGGGTTGATGCCTGGCTCTGCAGGGTCTCACCTGCTCAGGGCTGGACCTCCAGACTGGCCAGGGAGKCTGGGTGGGATCAAAATGGGTGTAATGAGTATAAACCTTCAAAAGAATGTGGGAAAGAGGTGTTCCCAGGGGTGTGGGCAGCAGGTTGAGAGAGGTGATTCTGTCCCTCTACTCTGCTTTSTCAGACCCTGCCTGGAGCATTTGTTCAGCTCAGGGAGCCCAGCACAGGGAGGAGCTGGAGCTGCTGCACAGAGCCCAGAGGAGGCTCCAGGATGGGCAGAGGGATGGAGCAGCTCTGCTGGGAGGGAAGGCTGGGACAGCTGGGATTGTTCAGCCTGAGGATTGCTCCAGAGTGACCTCACTGTGACCTTTCAGTGCCTGAAGGGGCTCCAGGAAATCTGGAAAAGGATTTGGGACARGGGATGAAGGGACAGGACACAGGGAATGGCTTCACACTGAGAKAGAGTAGGTTCAGATGGGATACTAGAAAGAAATMCTTCCCTGKGAGGGTGGGCAGGCCCTGGCACAGGGTGCCCAGAGCAGCTGTGGCTGCCCCTGGATCCCTGGCAGTGCCCAAGGCCAGGCTGGACATTGGGGCTGGGAGTGACCTGGGACAGTGGGAGGTGTCCCTGCCATGGCAGGGGTGGGATGGGCTGAGCTTTAGGGTCCTTTCCCACCCAAACCAGTCTGGGTTRAGAAGCAGCTTTGGGAGGTTTGTGGTAACAGTGACACATTCCCTGGGGCTGTTTGGTGTGGGTTTGCTCAGAAGCTCAGGTTGCTGTAGGGGTGACCCAGCACGGTGCATGCTGGGGTGAGGCTCCCATGGGTTTCCTGACTGCCTTTGCTCTCCACAGGGCCTTCTGTTCTCTACTCCTGAATGCCTGAAGCAGCCCCAGGACCTGGTGAAGCTCTACCTGCATGAATCCAGCCGGGTGTACCGGGATAAGATGATTGAACAAGTGGATTAYGAAACTTTTGACAAAATCCAGCTGGAGGTGGTGAAGAAGTGCTATGATGTAAGTGTTGAGGTCTGCTGAGGTCTGGTTCTGTTCACAACRGAACAGAATGGGTTTGTTGGAAGGGMAGTCAGTGATTTACCTTTCCCACTCTTTCTCTCTTGTACCTCTTTCCCATTTTCCAACCTGCAGGTGCAGCTGGATGGCCATAACAAAGCTGGAACACCACAGTTCCCTTGGTTGGTGGCCCAGAGCTGCAGTGGGTTTCCCCATACTGGCTCTACACTACTTTTCTTTTTCTTTTACAGGACATTGAGGACACTTTAGAGCAGGCCAAGTGCATGAATGTTTATTGCCATTTTGCCAAAGGCCTYGGGGAGCCTGGCTACAGGCCAGTTCCAACCTGGGAAGAGCTGAACCAGATCCTCATGGAGGCCTTGGACAGCTACAAYGAAGTCAATGCTGCCATGAACCTGGTGCTGTTTGAGGATGCCATGCACCACATGTGAGASCATTTTCTGCCTTTAATGCTCTTATCATTTGTCTGTGCAGATTGTTTTGAGGAGTTTCCTGGAGGATGGAGGAGGATGGGTCCATGGGCCAATAATCTGTGGTTCAACAGGGGCAAGGACCATGTTCTGCTCTTAGGGCACAACAACCCCATTGAACACCACAGGCTGGGGCAGAGGGGCTGGAAAGCTGCTTGGGAAAAGGCCATGGAGGTGCTGGTGACAGCAGCTGGACATGAGCCCAGGGCACCTGGGCTGTGCCAGCACTGGGGTGGCTGCAGGGCCAGGGCAGTGCCCGTCCCCTGAGCTGGCACTGCTGGGGCACCTCCAGCCCTGGGGACAGCTCTGACCAGAGAACATGGAGGGGCTGGAGCGTGTGCAGGGCAGGGAACGGAGCTGGGGAAGGGTCTGGAGCCCCAGGAGAGGCTGAGGGAGCTGGGGAAGGGTCTGGAGCCCCAGGAGAGGCTGAGGGAGCTGGAAAGGGGCTGAGCCTGGAGCAAAGGAGGCTCCGGGGGGACCTTGTGGCTCTGCACAACTCCTGACAGGAGGGGACAGCCGGGGGGGTCGGGCTCTGCTCCAGGGAACAGGGACAGGAGGAGAGGGAACGGCCTCAGGCTGCAGCAAGGTTTGGATTGGATATCAGGGAATAACTCTTTACTGAAAGGGCTGTCCAGCCTTGGCACAGCTGCCCAGGGAAGTGCTGAAGCCCTCATCCCTGGAAATATTCAAGAACAATGTAGCTAGGACACCTGAGAATGTGGTTTAGTGGTGAACACGGTGGACAGTTGGACTTGATGATCTTTTCCAGCCCTAAGGATTCCATGGTTCTGTGAGGATCCCAGCTGTGCAGCTGGAGGGGAGCCAGAGCTGCATCTGCCCAGGTGTTGTGTCCAGCACAAAGACTGCACTGCTCCAAACTGGTGTTTGGAGGGGATTTCTGGAACTCTGGAGCTCTCAGCTGGAGGCTCTGCATGCTGGTGTTTTTTTGGTCTGGCTTCTGTCATGAAATCTTTGGCCCTTGGTACAAACATTTATCAGATGTGGCATTCAGGCACTTTGTTGCCTTCYCTTGACAACCAGTGACAGAGCTGGCTGTACTGGGGTTTCCCTGAGCACTGACAGCTGGTTTAGATCTACGTTTACACAGGTCCTTAGTGGGGTTTTCCTCTGTATGAAGGAAGATTATGTGCATTCAGGCTACTGCTTTTAAAGGATGGAGGCACTTAAACTGCTTTGATCCTCTGCAAAACCTGCTTGCYTGTGGATGCCTGGAGGTGCAGAGGGATTCCTGCTGGAAATTGGGCATGTGGGACTGTATGGAAATGAACCTCCTGCTGMTCATGATGGAGCTGTTTACAGTGCCTTGGGGGAATCTCCAGCTTTCACACACAGCCTGGGGAGGTCCCAGCAGAGACAGAGTCACCTCTGGGTGCTGAAATGCTGAGATGGCCTCAGATGGCTCCAGAAGATGGACTGACCCTGGCAGTCAGAGCTTTAGCTGATTTTGTACGGGAGCGTTGTCCCAAGGAAAGAGATTTGGGACTCTGAGCTGGAAGGAAGGCACTGACCTGCTGCACACCAGGCTGGGTGGGTTCAGTTCTCACTCCAGCAGCCTAATTATACAGATATATATACATGTAATTATAGCTATATCTGTATCTATATCTATATGTAATATGTATATTATATGTAAATACTACTCCTCTTAACAAAGTTTGTATGTTCCAAGAGCTCCCAACCTGCCTTGTTGTTCATTGGGCTGGGGCAAATTTTCCCTGGCAGTCTGGGCATTCCCTCCTTTGGGTTACTGGTCCTGTACATGCTGCCCATGTGTGTTTCTGCTTGAAGAATGGTCACAGGAATATTGACCCTGTGCTCCTCTTGAACTTTACATGGATTGGGATTTGTGACAAAACAAATGAGTTCATACTGAGAATAATCAGGAAAGCAAGGTTTCAGTATCCTGCACAATTTCACAATTTCACTAAAGCTAAGCGAATTCCATTCATTGCATTTGGAAATCGCATTTGGCTGAAATACAAATCTTCTTCCATCTCAAACAGCTTCTGACTGTCAGCTTGAACTTGCTGAACATTTTTAGTKGAGAGAAARAAAAGAAGAAAAAAGGAAATTTGATGACTTAATATATGTAGGGCCATGGGAGAATACCTGTCAGTCACCTCACCCAGGGCTGTGTCACAGCACGGAGCCCTGGGGAGCGCATCAAGGCAGAGCWAGCCTCAGGAATTCAGAGCAGGAATGCTAAAGCTCTCCTCACAGACTGGATTGCTTTTRTGGAAATAATTTCACAGAAATTATTAAATTGCTGAATTATAAAATTACAAAAAATCAGTCAGAGGCGGTGCATGTATTATAAAATACTTGAGTTGTAATGAAGCTGTGTGGTGTTTCTCAGAATCTTATTTGAAAAATAATTAGATTAATCTAGGGAAATAATCAAGGGAGCTGAATAAAGGCAATGCTGTGAAAAGGGGAATGGGCCTTGTGTCTCAGCGCAGTGAGGGATCCTCTGAACCCCTCTCGCCTGGGCAGTAACACAGGGGAGTGTCAACATTTGCTTAAAGAGAACAAAAGGGAGTGCCTTGGTTTGAAAGACAGGTGTCTGTCAAGGAAGGTGGGAACGTTCCTTGGAATGGAGAGCACAGCCTGACCCCCTGTTGGGCAGGGTGGTGCTGCAGCCCCGTTGCACTGATGGATGTGCTCTCGTCCAAGCGCTGATCCTGCACACAGCTCCAGTCCGTCTCTGCAGCTCCAGGGCTGCTTCTGGAGCTCCTCTCCTCTGGGAATGCAGTGGGAGCAGTGTCCCAGTGTCCCACAGCCTCAGTTTCTGTGCCAGTAGGGATGTGCAGCTCCTCCTGTCTGGGCAGGGCATCTCCCAATGGGATGATGGAATTCCATGGGTCATTCCCAGAGCCCTGGATGGCCCATGAGCAGAGATGGCCCCCGGAGGGTGTTATCAGGGCTGGGTCATGCTGAGGATAAAGAGCTCTGCTCCAGCTGCTTTAACAGCTCATGGGGATGGGGATAGGATACAGACYGCTTTGGGTACACCTTCCATGGATCCTGGGACAGGGAGGCAGAGTTCAGCACAGGACTCTTAGGCAGAAGATGTGATCAGACCTGGAAACAACAGCAAGTTCTCTGTGAGAGTGGGAAAATCTCACATTTTCATGGTGGTGGTGGTGGTGGTGGTGTGGATAAGTGAGGAGCATGGGCTGTGTTTCCAGGCAGGGTCTGTGCCGTTCCAGCCGTGTGTGGATGTGCTGTAAGGCACAGCAGGGAATCCCAAATCCCTGACAGGAGAGGGGCCTTTCCTGGGGAGCTCCATCAGGGCCTTGAATTTTGCTCACAGTTTTGGCATTTCAGTTGTGATAAACACATACAATAGTGTCAGCTTTCGCAAATATTGAGATAGATGCTATATATTGTGCATTCCAATGGTGATTTTGCAGAAATGGTTTTACWGACATAGTTAATATATTTGAAAAACTAAATATTAGCTTTTAATAAAACTTAAAGTTATTTTAATACGAATATTAGTTAAAAGTTGTTACAATAACTATATTATAAATGTCAAAACCTATTAAATGTATCAAGAAGTAACAGATGACCAAGATGAAAATAACTGCAGCTAACCACAAAAATAACTATGCAACCTTTAAAATTTACAAACTAATATTAAAAAAAATAAATATTTATAATTACTTATAAATATGTATTTAACACAGTATAAACAATATATTTAAAAATTACTATTATTAATAATTACACCATAAATACAACTGTAACTATAAACTGAACAACAACCTTTCAAATTTACATACGAATATAAAAAGATATTTAAGTATATATAAAAGATATTTAAATATATATAATTACTTATAAATATATATTTAACTAACACAATAAAAACAACATAGTTAAAAATTACTATTATTAACAATTACACTATCATTACAATTATAACTATAAACCCAATGCTATCACTTTTACTTTATTAATTTTATCTCTTTGTCCCTTACTAAATTTGTAAAAATTAATCAGAGGAGGTGGGCTTCATTTCTAACACAATGTAATGTCCTTTCCCTCTTGCCCTCCCTGCAAAGATATTCAAGCCTTCACTTAAACTTAGAGTTCCATCCAGCAGGACTTGGCAGGTGGAAAAAAACTGGGCACATTGTGAATTGCCACAAAACTGGGTGTTTTCCATCAGTACCATCCTCTGGACAGGTCTCAGCAGAGATGGACATCGATTGCTGCCACGGCTCCTGGACTGACATCCTCCATCCTGCTCAGAATACAATTTCTGAGCGAATAAAATATATATTGAGAAGCAGCGGGCAGAGAAATAGGAAAATACTCTTATTAATGAGAGATTGTGTGTGCTTCAATTTAGCTGCCGCATCAGCCGGATCCTGGAGGCGCCGCGGGGGAACGCGCTGCTGGTCGGCGTGGGTGGCAGTGGCAAACAGAGCCTGACCCGCCTGGCAGCCTTCCTCAGCTCCCTGGAGGTGTTCCAGATCACCCTGAGGAAAGGCTACGGCATCCCCGACCTGAAGGTGGGTGACC
>NW_026623600.1:589847-591494 GCF_030028575.1 Malurus melanocephalus
TGCAGACAACATCTGCCTGCACTGACATTTCTGCACAGGCTAGTGAGCTTAAGAACCGTAAATTAACAATTTGGAATATCATGTAAGGGTTCTAAAGTATTTTAGCTGCTGACAGAATGCTTTGTACCACAAGTGTTGTGCAAATCACAGCCACAGCAACTTTGTTCTGCCTGGGAGATGTGATGACTGATGGCCCTGGCTTCCTTCCCCACCAGAGGCACAACCTGATCAGCTGTGGCTGCGTGCAGGTCCTTTCCCCTSTGTCACACAGCCTGTCCCACCATCTGCTGGGTGTTTTCAGCCCAGCTCCTGGGATTTTCTAGTCCCTGCCTGCCCATTTACTGTGGCAGCCTCTGCCCCCAGCTAGGAATAGAGCTCACTACAGTTATTRATGAACCAGTTTTCAAAGCATCTCTTTGCTTCTCAGTCTGTGCAGGTGAGAGGTAAGYTGATGTTCCCTTCACTCTGTGTTCATTTTCAAAGGATTTTTGAAGCACAGAATCCCAGAATGGTTTGGTTTGGAATGGATCTTAAATCCATCCAGTGCCASCCCTGCCATGGCAGGGACACCTCCCACTGTCCCAGGYYRCTCCCAGCCCCAATGTCCAGCCTGGCCTTGGGCACTGCCAGGGATCCAGGGGCAGCCACAGCTGCTCTGGGCACCCTGTGCCAGGGCCTGCCCACCCTCAGAGACAGGAATCTCTTCCTAAAATGAAATACAGAGGAATTGTTTTTCACAGCTATGGAATAACAAGACAGTGACAGATTCCCCTGTTTGCCATTGGCCCTTCCCACTGTTATCACTGATCTCATCCAAATTCCCAGTAACTGATGTAGCAAATTATCCTTTTGCAAAGTGACCATGTGTTTGCTGAATTTCTAAGAGAGTTTGTGAACTGTTGTCAAGATCTTTCCTTGAGGATCCCCTACCACATGCTTGGTACATCTCTCAGAGGGGCGGGAAGGAAAGGATGGAGGTTCAGCTGGATGAACATCTTCCAACCCAAACTCTTCTGTGATGATTTAYTTCATGAACAGTTTGGATTTCAAAAAATTGTGTCCTCCATCTGGAGGATGCTGTTGCCTTTGAAATTAAACAGCTTTTCCAGGCAAGCAGGCATGGGAACATGGCCAGTCCCAGTGTCCACAGCCAGGGATTGCACAGAGTCTTCAGCCACATCCCCGCTGACCTCTCAGTGCTTCAGCTATGGGCTTGCAGTGCTGGCCAGGACATTCTCCTSATTTCTGTGTTAGACACACCTGGCCATGATGTCAAGTCTGCCTTGGTGACATCTGACAATGACAACAGCCATGAACTGCCCCATTGGCCCAGAGAGGGTGGAGAGTGGCCAGTGTCCAGTTTCCTGCTGATAAATTGCAATTGTTCTGTTCCCRGTGMCTGGGAATGTTCTGAATGATCCCCCTAATAGTCCTGGCCCATGCTGTGCAGAATTTAGGCCTAAGCCATCCTGGTTTCCCACCTGCAGGCAGACCTGGCAAACCTGTACCTGAAGGCTGGGCTGAAGAACGTGGGCTCCGTGTTCCTGCTGAGCGACGCGCAGGTGGTGGACRAGCAGTTCCTGGTGCTGGTGAACGACTTCTTGGCATCAGGTACAGCCCTCGTTGTGCCCAAATGGAGTTCCTTAA
>NW_026623600.1:591890-593605 GCF_030028575.1 Malurus melanocephalus
TACAGAGACATGGAAATGGAGAAGCTGAAATCCTGAGGAATCACTTGTGCTCTGGTTTCTCCTCTCCCCCTCTCCAGTGGAGTTTTGCTCCTGGTAGCACGTGGAATTCTAGCACAGAGGTTAGATGATGAAATGAGCTGGAAGTTACACAGGTTGAGCTCTCCAGTAAGAGCTGTGCTGAGGCCTCCCTGGGGAGGGACACCCCATCCACTGGGAGATTTCTTGTCTTTCCCTCATGTCCTGTGCCCGTTTTCCCATATGTCATGGGATTCTGCACATGGCTGTTATGGGACACATCTGTAGGGATATTGCAGCTGGGAACAGAGCCAAAGGAAAGTCTCACCAGGGGAGGAGTTYCACCTGTGGGTCTCATGCATCCACCTCATAAATTGAGGTTGTTTCTGGATGGAAGATTTGACTGGAGTGTCTGTGAGTGGAGGATGAAGCCAAGACACAAGGTGACACTGGGTGTGTGTCAGCTGGCTGCTTACCCCATTCCAGTCCTTCTCCCGCTGTTTCCCCAGATGAATTCAGGTTTTTGTGTTGCTGCTCACCCAAACCATTGCAGAGCAGTCGGTGTCCATGCTCTGTGTCCATGCAGAGCACAGCTCAGGTGTGTGTGGATGAGCACTCCCTGTGCCAGGTGTGGGCACCTGGGCAGGCTGCATCACTGGGACCACGGGAGGACATCTGGAGGGGTGTCCCCATRTCCCCATTTCCCAAGCAAATCCCTGCCCCTGCCTGCTACTTTCTGCCTTGCTCATGAGTCAGCTGGGTCAGGTTCCTGCAGGGAATGGGTTCCATCACAGGGATGGGCAGAGGTGAGGATATTTGTGAATATCCCCAGAGGTGACAAATGTGGCTATAAAGTGGTRGTCAGGTGACTTCAGTACAAAACAAGCTCTGACTGTGATGATTTTGTAACCAGGAGCAAGGACAGGGGTTGTGGTGGAGGCTGGSGAGGAGCTCCCACCAACTCTTCCTACTCGTGGTGTAGATGCACAAACACCTGATGGCTGAAGGTGAAGCTGAGGACAGAGCTGAAGTTCTTCAACCTGGAGAAAAGAAGGTTCTGGGGAGAGCTCAGAGCCCTTTCCAGGGCCTTAAAAAAAAACAAAACAAAAACAACAAACTCAAACTTGTTCCCCTCTAYAGAAATCTTTAGTAAAAGGTGAAAGATTTATAGGATCTGAGGAGAAACCAGAGGAGGTGTTGGGCCATGGGCTGGACTTGATGATCTTGAAGGTCTCTCCAGCCTGGTTCATTCTGTGTGTGATTCTGTGATGTGTGTGTGTGGCCTAAAGGGGCTCCAGGAGATCTGGAGAGGGACTGGGGACAAGGGATGGAGGGACAGGACAGGGGGGAATGGCTTTAAACTGGCAGAGGGCAGGGTAAGAGTGGATGTTGGGAAGAAATGCAGAGGCATTGTAGAAGACTGAGATTCGCCCCGAGGTGAGTGAGTGCTGCCCGGTGGGTGCTGACAAACAGCCCTGGGTGCTCTGCTCCGTAGCCTGACTTCCCTTCTGTCTTACTTGTTTCACTTGTTAACATCATCTTTTTTATAAATGAGCAGCTAATTTCTGATTAGTGTGTTTCCCTAAGTGATTAGTGCTCATATTGAAAGCATCTGACTCAATAATGATGATTTTAATCAAATGAGAAGCCAGAAAAGAAGTGAATATGTGATAAATTAAGGAAACACTAAAAAAAAAAAA
>NW_026623600.1:594882-597164 GCF_030028575.1 Malurus melanocephalus
GCCCTGCTCCCAGCCCTGTCCCTCCCTGTCCCCATGCCCCACAGGTCGTGCTGTGCCTGTCCCCCGTGGGCCCCAGGCTGCGTCTCTGCAGCCGCAGGTTCCCGGCGCTGTTGGGCTGCACCACCATGGATTGCTTCCAGCCCTGGCCCCGCGACGCCCTCGAGTCTGTCAGCCTTTGCTTCCTGCGGGACCTGAGCACTCTGACGGTGAGCAGCCGGGCCACAGGACAGGGCACAGCCAGGGCACAGGGCTGGGCATAACCAGGGGACAGGGTTGGGCTCTGACAGGAGACAGGAGCCATGGGCACCACTCTCCATGTGCTGGGAAGCTGGAGTGTTACTGGGAGCTGCTGTGGTGTCACTGGGAGCTGCTCTGGTGTCACTGGGAGCTGCTCTGGTGTTACTGGAAGCTGTGTCACTGGGAGCTGCTGGCACTGCCCGGGAAGGACAGCTCTGCCAGCTCGGGGCCAGCCCCAAACCTGCATTGAAAATCCCCTGGTGCTCCTGAGCCCTGCAGGGAACACACACTCTGCTCTCCCCTCTTGAGCCTGAGCCTCTGGGATTCTCAAGGGCAAAAACAGGTCACATTCTCRGTGATGACAACCTGCTACTAGACCAGAGATTCATTTCTGTTTATTTAGTTTTTCTGGGCAGGATTTTGGGAAGAATAAAGTCTACAATGTTTCTTTATAGGACTGTGCACTTTTTCCATTTGTACAGAAGAAAAGCCCAAATTTATACTTAAAAGAGCTGCTATTTTGTAGAGAAATGGCTYGGAATGAGATAATGTGTGAGATAAAAAGATATATAAAGAGGTATAAAGTACATGAGCAACAAAGTTATTTTAGAGATAACAGTGAAAAGGGATCAGCTTAGGTTTTACATCCTGGATTGTGCTACAGCAGAATGAAAAGTTACCAAACTCCTTTCTATTCAGCACAGACCTGTGTTATATATAGTTTTCTATTTAAAAGAGTTTCTTCTTGTCCCACCTTTCCTTCAGGACTCAGTGAAAGAGTCAATAAGCAAATTCATGGCCCATGTCCACATCAGTGTCAACGAGATGTCCCGGCTGTACCTGAGCAACGAGCGCCGCTACAACTACACCACCCCCAAGTCCTTCCTGGAGCAAATCAAACTCTACCAGAACTTGCTGCTGAGAAAGGACCAGGATTTAAAGGCAAAAATGGAGCGGCTGGAGAATGGCCTGAAGAAGCTCAAGAGCACTTCTGCACAGGTAAAAACCTTTGGGGTTCCAAGGGGTTAGGTTTCCTTGTTTCTTTTGTCTGGTTCGAGGGAGAACCTTACAGGGAAAAGATTTGTCCTGGATCCTGCCKCTAGTCTGGCTTGAGCTGGGYTCCTGRAGCAGCAGAAGTGATGCTSTGCACTGGAAAGGGGAGTGGAGAGWTGTRTGTCCAGTCTCTGCTGTTTGGGAGRTGAYTGAAAKATCTCAGTAARTAAAATGAGATTGGGATCCAGCTAAATCTGTCATCCTCTTTTAGGGGTTAAATTTCAGCTGTGGTGACAAAAGAGCTTAAAAAATACAGGACAGTCACTGATTTTTGGAGTTACATCCAGGAAATCTCAATAACTTCAGCAAGACTCTTTTAGACTAAATAGTGCATGCTGTTAAAATGAGGCTGAAGTTAATTTTTCCTTCCATTATGTTATCCATCTTTAAGGAAAGCTAATACATGTCTGAAATGTGCATTAGTCATCCCCAAATCCCCCTGCTAAGGACTCACACTGGCACTCTCCTTGGGTGATAACTGGAAGTTGTTCTGGGTGTTTCCCAAGCCTCTCTTCAGTGACACCTACATCTGTTGCCACACTCCCATTTTTCTCTCCATTTCATATTCTATTAAGTCTTACAAATGTTTACTTATAAAACTTGTGCAGTGGCAAATGGGGCTGTGCTGCAGCTGCTCTGGAGGAAGGCAGGGGGGTTGATGAGAATGAAGAGCTGGCAGGTCCTTCCCCTTGCACACACCTGCTCTGGGTGGCACTGGGGGCATCAATCACGTCTGCCACGCTCGAGGGGACACCAGCCTGCCTGCAGGGTGATGGATGGGCTGGGCTGGTGCCTCTCAGCACTGATGTCTCCATCTCCCTTCACACAGCCTCTGCTCACAGGGAGAGCAGCTCTGTGAGGATACACGAGGGGTGGGCACATGTCGTGTCCCCTGGGCAGGTTTGAGCATCTCCTGTGTAGGGGAGGGGGAGCAGAGAGCACCTGTGGCACCCACCAGAGTGATGAGGCCGTGTCCTCACAGCCCAGCTGAC
>NW_026623600.1:597224-600766 GCF_030028575.1 Malurus melanocephalus
CCTTCCCTTCCCTTCCCTTCCCTTCCCTTCCCTTCCCTTCCCTTCCCCTCACCTCGTCTCACCCATGCAGGCAATAGTTCTCACAACCTGTGGGGTGCTGCTGTTTTTTGAGGATTTCCCAGTGGGGGATAAGATGGAATAGGTTTACTATTTTGGGGAGCAGCTGATATGAAATGAATTTTTTGGGAACAAGTCCCTGTGTCTGTTGTGACACATGGGAACCCTTCTGTATTCTTCAGGCTCCTCTTCAGTGGGTGCTGCGTGGGCAGGGTGCTCTGATCAGCYACAAAGCTGCTGCTGGGAAGTGGTGGAGGACTTGGAGGCATTGGGAAGGGTGGGAAATCAAATCACAAGAAGGGTGAAAAAGCACAGGGTTCGTGTCTGGTTGGAGTGGGGCTGGGGTGAGAGGYTCCTGTTTGTGCAGGTAGTTAAGATGCACAGCAGCGAGGACAAATATGTCAAATTCCAATCTAAAATTAGCACAGGGGGCCTAAAATTAAACATCAAAATTACCAGATGTGCGCAATAGTCAAAACTGCTGTTGATTTGAACCYGGGGTGTGGATCTTTATCAGCATTGGAAATCACACCAGCACGTTCAATCTTGAACATGGATTTAAAAGGCTGAACGTTACATTCACCCATGGGAATGCTTGGTCTTGGGGCTGAGGAAGATGAGTTCTCTGTCTCCCTCAGCTGTGCCATCTGCAGGGTGTGCTYCTGCTGCTTGGAAGTGATGAGCTGGGGGGATTTCAAAGTAAAGGCTTTTGATTTTGATCCCTGGGTATCACCTGGTTGTGCCTGAGCTCTGTGCCTGGTGCTCATCACTGGCACTCTCCAGGGTCCTGCTGCTCAGCCATGATGAGTTAAGGATGAGGTTTGTGTGTTTCTGCCTCAGCACGAGGGGCTGTTGTGCCACTGTCACCAAAACTGAGGAAAAAACAAAAACTCTCCAACAACATTTTAATGTTAGAAAGTCAAGACATTACTTTATTTTCTGGCCAGAATGTTGTTCTGGTCAGGATGTGTAACAGAAATAATTTCATCCACACACAGCCCAAGTGTGCAAAGAAAATCATTCCATGACACATGGATTTTACAAGATTTTCCCCCCCAAACTTTATCCAGTCAAACCCCAGAGAACTCCATGGGTCCAATGCTCATTCGTCCAGTGTTGTGCAGTTCTCAGTTTTTGGGTTCCTATTGGATCTGGATTTCTTCGCTTCTGATGCTGATCAGGTCCTGCTCCAACCACCACGAGTGAGGTTTGGGGCCATTGATAGTCCTTGATGGCCACTGATGGCCACTGATGGTCTTTATCTCTTGTGCCACTCCCAGTCTGTTGAGATGTTAACCTCAGGCCTCACCTGGTGGAACAATGCCCTGGAAAGAAACTTTAGCACCCTTCTGCCAGGGCAAAGGCAAACAGGATCTTTGACTGAAGTTATGTAAAAAAAAATTAAACTGGTATATTTTCCAACACCAGGAGCTGAARGTATTTTTGATTTTGCTATTCCAGTGTCAAAATAACCTCTCTGCCTCCTTTTACTGCTGTCCCCTCTATCCCTGTTTGGTTTATTTTATTTTTTTTCCTTTGGAGATTTGGACACCTTGATGCTGTTGACCAACTTTCCACCTGCAGCAATGTTTTCCATCAGCTTACAACCATCYCTCCCTGCAGACAGCAGCATCCTCAGCGCTCAGGGAAGCTGAAGCCTCCTTCCCATTAGGACATAATGGATTGGGGAGATGTGTGGGATGAGTCATTTGTTTTTCAGAGTGCTGTGTGCCACGGAGAGGTCAGTGCCCATTGCTGAGTAATTCCGAGGCTGGCTTTGGTTAATATTGCATCACTGCATTCCAGACTCWGAGCCTGGCTGGTGCTATCAATTAATCGCTGACCTTTTGATGTATTTTGTGTTCTTGAAACAAGGCAGGCACAATCAGATAAAATGAGYCTTCTGGGAGCCTGCCCTCCAGGTTTTCTTCTCTTTAATAATTTTTCTCATGCTGTTCTGGTGGTAGGCAAGGGCTTCTCCCTTCGTTTCCCTGATGAAGTCACAGCACATTACCCTTGAATTTCTCATTTGCTTTGCTCTTTCCCTTTCCACCTCACATTACTAATTGCTCCAGATTGTTCTGCACTGAGGAAGCTGCTCACAGGTTTCTCATATAATCACAGAATCACGGCATGATTTGTGTTGGAAGGGATCTTAAAGTCCATCCATTCCCACCCCCACCATGGGCAGGGACACCTCCCACTGTCCCAGGTCACTCCCAGCCCCAATGTCCAGCCTGGCCTTGGGCACTGCCAGGGATCCAGGGGCAGCCACAGCTGCTCTGGGCACCCTGTGCCAGGGCCTGCCCACCCTCMCAGGGAGGAATTCYTTCCTGATATCCAGTCTAACCCTGCCCTGCTTCAGTTTAAGGTCATTCCCCCTTGTCCTGTAACTGCAGGCCCTTGCAAATAGTTCCTCTCCAGTGTCCTTGCTTTTTTAAAATCCTGACAATGTCTCCAGTCATTGACCCTTCCACTGTGCGTGTGCTTGGCAGGACTCTGTTCCCCTGGGCTGAGCTCACACCTGCTCTCTGTGGATTTTAATCTCCTGCTTGTTTTGTCCTGGTGTATAAGCCCTGAAGCTCCCATTTCTGTGCATTTCCAGCACACAAAGGCTGATTTCTGGGCAGGTCACAGCGCTCTCCACCATCAGCAGAGCCGGCTGCAATTCCCTGCAGCACCCAGGACTGAACGAGGAGCTGCTGCTGGGTTTGTCACATGCAGGGATTATGAGCTCGTGTGAGCCCGGATTTACAGCCGTGCCTTTGTCCTGGTGAGAGCAGTCCCCCCGTGCCAGGCAGCAGGGGATGCTGATGGATGGAGGGCATGTGGAGAACCCTGAAAAACTGCTCTCCACGTGAAGCCAATGGCAAATGTCAACAKCTTGGGGTTATAGATTGCAGATTGTGCTCTCGTGTCTGCTATCAAAATGTGTATCACCAAAYTGAGTGCCTGGCTTCCCTTCCAGCAGTGTTTTTGTGTTTATAAAGATGTGCCCCAGAAGCTCTGAGTGAACCTTTATGAGCCCGAGATCAGGCGGTGAAAGCCTCTGTGGTCTCCCCAGAGTCTGGGTAAATTCACTGAAATGGGGATTTTTAACAGGAGATTTTCTGTCTGCAGTGTGAGTTTCCCCCAGTGCAAATGCTGCTGAGGGCTCCTGCCTGTGAGCAGGGTGTGAGGAGCTGCCACCAYGGCCAGGGTGATGGTGTCCTGGCTGCCAGCTCAAGGGGACACCCCTTCTCCACCTCATCTGACATGGCATTTACAGCCCCTTGAGCCTTGGAGYTCTGCCAAGGGCTGGACTGGTCAGCAGATCCCAGCTGCGATCGTGCTGGTGTGAAAAATGGTGTTGGGCAGGAATTGTTCCCTGGGAGGGTGGGAGGCCCTGGCACAGGGTGCCCAGAGCAGCTGTGGCTGCCCCTGGATCCCTGGCAGTGCCCAAGGCCAGGCTGGACATTGGGGCTGGGAGTGACCTGGGACAGTGA
>NW_026623600.1:601676-606683 GCF_030028575.1 Malurus melanocephalus
TAACACTTCAGTTATTGTAAGTTAACCACAAGTACTCTAAAACAACAATATCAACTGTATTATAACTGTACCTGAGTTACAAAAGAAAAACAAAACCACTGGTAATTATTTCACCACTGTGTCTGCATAACTAAGCCACTTATGCAAAAAAGGCAACATTGTACACATAGCACCCATCTTAACATCTACAAAAGCCAACACTATGTGTTTATAGCACAACCCAGCCCCTTCCATAATTGTGTGATTCCTGCCACAAGCCTGCAGGGCTGATGGCTGCAGAGGGGTGCTGCCCTGTGTGCATGGCCCAGGCTGGAGGGCTGGGGAGGGCCAGGGGGTGCCTGGCTGAGCAGGGGGCTCGGGGGGCTCCTGGGGTACAGCTCCTCTTCCAAACCACCACGAGCCTGAATTTGCTGCTGGTGAGGCTGGGAAGCTCAAGTGTGGCTGAATTGTGGCTTTGCCACCTCCCCAGCAGGACACAGCACCTGCACACCCCTGCTCAGCGGGGTGGGAAGTCAGGGCTTGTGTCCAGAGCTGAAGGGTTTGGTTTTACAATGACAGAAGCTCCGTGCAAGTGCCTGGTGTGTGCTGGGCTGTTGGAAATCATCCCAAGGATATCTGAAATATGCTTCCTCCTCCTTCCCCTGGATCCTGCCTGGAGCAGGATCCATGCTGCCTTGGTGCTTCTATCTGGGAGCAGGGTGGGACAGCTCCTAGAACCGTGCACCCTGCCTGGGCTGGGCTGCAGGGTTGGGATCCTCTCTGGGCTCCAGGGTTGGGTTCCAGGGATGGGGTCTGGGGATGGGCTCCACTCTGGGCTCCTCTTTGGGTTCCAGGGGAGGGCTCCAGGGATGGGATCCGGGGCTGGGCTCCTCTCTGGGCTCCAGGGATGGGCTCTAGGGTTGGGCTCCACTCTGGGCTCCAGGGCTGAGATGGGCTCTGGTGCTGGGTTCCAGGGCTGGGCTCCAGGGCTGGGCTCCTCGCTGTTTCCAGGCTGCTCTGCTGTGTGGGACAGCACACAGGAGCCAAGGGAGCAGCAGGCTCCTGCCATCAGCTGGAAATGCTCCTTCCCTGCACTGCCAGGACCCCCTGCCTTGGGTCCCGCTGCAGGGTGACCCTGTGCTGGGCAGTGAGGAGCAGGCTGGGCAGTCCAGATCCCACTCATGTCTCTCCCTACAGGTGGATGAGCTGAAGGCCAAATTGGCAACCCAAGAGGTGGAGCTGAAGCAGAAGAACGAGGATGCTGACAAACTGATCCAGGTGGTGGGGGTGGAGACGGAGAAGGTGAGCAAGAAGAAGGCTGTGGCTGATGAGGAGGAGAGGAAGGTGGCACTCATCACCCAGGAGGTGGAGCAGAAGCAGAAAGACTGTGAGGAGGACCTGGCCAAGGCTGAGCCTGCCCTGGAAGCTGCCCAGGCTGCTCTCAACACCCTCAACAAGGTAGGGTGGGGATTCCCATGGGAGCCCAGTGTTTTCCCTCTGCATTGGGGGAGAGGGGCTRTGTCATCTGATGGCCCAAGTTCTGGGGATTGCATCATCCCTCCTGCAGCTTCCTCCCTGCTGCTACATAAATGTTTAAAAAAAGCCTGGATGTGGCACTCGGTGCTGTGGTTTAAGTTGATAAGGTSGTGTTGGGTCACAGGTTGGACTYGATGATCTCAGAGGTCTTTCCAGCCTGGTYAATTCTGTGATTCTCTGTGATTCTGTGATATGGGGCTCCCTGTGGAGCTCAGAGCCCACACGAGGCTGCACCATGTTCCCCTTCACTGATCACCTGAGAGAGGAGCAGACAGAGATGGTCCAAAGGAAAATGGCACTGGGAACACCTATAATCAGGAGATGAGGATTGTTCTGATTGCAGGAGATTGGTTTGGGGAAGACCTTTTGTGCCTTGGAAGGTTTGTCCTTCAGGGGTGCTCATGGGGCTCCTGTTTGTAGCCTTATAGACCTTGGGATGTGCCCGAGAGATTAATGCAGTTTATTCTGGTTTGCAGCTCACACAGCGTCCTGCTGCACACAGCTGAAAACCAAAACCACAGCAATTCCCACCATCACAGCAAAGCTTCAAACCACGGCTCCATCAGAGCCCTCGTGGGGGACAGCAGAGCACCTCAGAGTCACCTGCGATGGGGTTCCTGTGGTATTGGCTTTTGGGAAGGATGTAGCTTTGCTGCAGACATGTGTACTCTGGCTTTTCTTCATGGGAGGGAAAGCACTGTGCAGAAGGAAGGTGTTTGTCTCTCCAGTAGTTCCAGTTTCACGCTGGAGCTGTAGGATCTCTCATTAGACAAAGATGGGGCCAATGCTGGGATTTTCTCCAGGGAACTGTAGAGTAGCAGGAGCAGAGCAGTGGGAGCCATGGTCTCCTTTACCTGCTGGCTGGAAACGTGCCAGAGAGCCCGACCTGCTCGCTGACATGAGTAATCAACAATGTTTGTATGTGTTTGTGTAGTTTCTGCCCAATTATCTCAGCCATCTCACTGGGCTACAGCGTTACATGCAACATTAATAAGGAAAACAGGGAGAAAAGCTGTTGAGTAGAATCAGTAATAAATCCATGCAGTCAGTGAGGATGTGGATGCGTGGACATTTCTGTGACAATGTCAGCTGTCACTGTGGAAGAAGAGCAGTTGTGGCCACTGGGACACGTCCAGGCTGTATGGAGAGGCAGGGAGAGCAGAAGCCTTTGCACTGATGCCAGGGGAAGGAGCAGGGATGTGGGGCAGCAGCAGCCAGTGGCCCTCAGGGGTGAGTTTTGTGAAAAGCTCAGCTCACTGGGTAACACAGCTCCTCAAAGGCCACAAGCTCCTGCCACTGCTGCTCAGGGGGCACTGCCAGGCCAGGGCAGGGACAGGAACAAGGGCCTGGCATGTCTTCTGGTGTGCAGATTATGCCAGCAAAACTGAAAATCATCAGATCATAGAATGTCCTGAGCTGGGAGGAACCCACAGGGATCACCCAGTCCCACCCCAGCCCTGCCCAGACCCCCCAACAATCCCCCCCTGTGCATCCCTGGCAGCGCTGCCCAAACGCTCCTGGAGCTCTGGCAGCCTCGGGGCCGGGACCATTCCCTGGGGAGCCTGGGCAGTGCCAGCACCCTCTGGGGACAGAAGAACCTTTCCCTGGGGAGCCTGGGCAGTGCCAGCACCCTCTGGGGACAGAAGAACCTTTCCTTGATATCTGCCCTAAAACCTTTCTGACACAGCTCCAGCTCCTCAGGTATAAATTCTTCCTTTGGTCAGTGTCTGACCAGATGGAGTGACCACACTGTATGTATGTATTCCTCCTCATTGGCTGCAACTTGAACCCACCTTGATTTCTGCTCCTGTGTTTGTGGTTTGTGATCCTCCATCTGATGCTTTCAATAATCCTTTTTGGTGCCTCCAGAACCGTCCATAGCCACCCTGCTCTCAGGAGGGCTGGCTCTGCTCAACCTTGGCAGGGTTAATTCTCTCTGTGTGCCCAACAATTTAAACTTTTCTTTACTTTTTTTTTTTTTTTTTTTTTTTTTTTTTTTTTTTTTTTTTTTTTTATTTTTTCCATGTGAGCCAAGAAGTGCCCCTGGGCTGGCTCAGCCTGGCTGTGGCTGTGTGGGTGGGATCTCCTGCAGCCCTCTGTCCCCTGCTGTGGTGGTGATGCCTTTTGCAGGGGCTGGTGGCAGTGAGAGTGACTGAGGCAAATTAAGAGGCCATTTACAGTGTTATGGAGAGATAAGTCTACACAAATGTGAGATAATTACATATATATGAAGATAATTAAGGTAATTATTATATGGACCATGATGAATGGCATGTGGGTTGTGACAGACTCAGTGCAGAGCACCTGCAAAATAAAAAACTGCAAAGTCAGATGTGATAGCAAGTTTGAAAACTTGGGAAATCAGGTAACTGATACAGGGGTTAGAGACAAAAATGCCCTTTTGGCTCCTCCAGTGCAGTTTGGCTGCTTCCCCTGGGAGGGTGCCTGTGCTGTTCCCCATTCCCTGAACCCTGAGGGCTGCAGGACATGGCAATCAGAGGATGGCTTTGGCATTGTCCTCTCAGCTTGGGTAGGAGGGAGAACGAAGGGAAGCTCTGAATGCTGGTTTACAGGCTGTTTCTGTAGGTTTCCTTCTGCTTTACCCCAATCTTTTAAGAAGGCATAAAACCTGCTCCCCCAGCAGCAGGGGAGGGATGAGAGTGTGAGGAGGAGTGGTGTGCTGTGCTGGCCCCAGGTGGGATGGCAGGGRCAGGGAAGGGAGCAGCTGTGCTGCAAGCAGGCAGAGCAGTGATCTAAAGGCAGCACTGCTGAGGTTGAGAGGAGCCCAATTTATCAGATTGATGGTCCAAGAGCCTGACTCTATTAGAGGCAAGTGAAAAGAAAGCCCATTCATTTTTATCTAACAACCTTGTTTTCCCCTTTTCAGACCAATCTGACGGAGCTGAGGTCCTTTGGGTCACCTCCCTCTGCTGTCAGCAATGTCACTGCAGCCGTGATGGTGCTGACRGCCCCAGCGGGGAAGATCCCCAAGGACAGGAGCTGGAAAGCGGCCAGAGCAGCCATGGCCAGGGTGGACGCCTTCCTGGACTCCTTGGTCAAGTTCAACAAGGAGAACATCCATGAGAACTGCCTCAAGGCCCTCCAGCCCTATCTGCAGGACCCGCAGTTCAACCCCGAGTTGGTGGCCACCAAGTCGGCGGCGGCGGCGGGGCTGTGCTCGTGGGTGCTCAACATCGAGCGCTTCCACCGCGTCTTCAGCGAGGTGCAGCCCAAGCGGCAGGCGCTGCACAGGGCCAACGCCGAGCTGGCTGCTGCCCAGGACAAGCTGGCCACTGTCAAGGCCAAAATCGCTGTGAGTGCCTTTGTGGGGACCCATCCCACCTGTCCCTGCCTTGGGGGAAATCCTCTCCTTTGGGGACAGCTGCAGCTCAGCATTCGTGTTCTGGAGCAGGGAGTGGGAACCCAGAGCTTTGGGGTTTTCTCTGCAGGGTTTTCTCTGCCTCCTCTTGCTCTGGAAGCCCAGAACCCCCC
>NW_026623600.1:607278-619072 GCF_030028575.1 Malurus melanocephalus
ATTGCTGCTTTCTAAATTTCATCTATTCTTCTGCAGCTTTGCTTGCACCTGAGAAGGAAGGCTAATTATGAATTCTTATGATTACCACCTTATTTTTTAAATGCAATTTACCTCTGCTCCTTAGAAAACTCATCGTCTCAAACCAGTGTGTCCCAGTGTGCTGCACAGGGCTGGGGAAGGGGTCTGGGGGCTGATTCAGTGCTGGGAGAACAAAGCTGGGCTGGCTCCACACTCAGCCCCTGCTTTTGCAGGATGACAACTGCTCTGGCAGGAGCCTCATTTGTCACAGCACAGCTCCCTGGCAGCACATCTTGGATGTTATCTGGATTTCTGCAACTTAAAAAAAAAATTAAAAAAAAAAGTCTGAATAGAAGAAATTACAGCGTGATTAAAAGTGTATTTCCATAGAGTGTAGAGTGAAGCCTTTATCATTTTCCTTCAGAAAATTATCTCTATGTGAGAGCACATCCTGCTTTATCCTGTTTTCCTGCCTGCTCCCTCCTGGCAGATACCTGCTAAGAACAGGGTGTGGGAAGCAGCTGATTCAGACCCTGGCTGGTTTTAGGGTGCTTTGGCTCTGGGATCTCTCTTTGGGATCCCCTCTGTGGCTGGGGCAGGGTCCCAGAGAGTGACCAAGGACCAGCAGGTCCCTCTGCTCCCCTCACCCGATCACCCCCCTTCCCCAGCACATCACCCTGTTAGGAAACACATCACCCTTTTGATGTTTTCAAGGGCTTATCGTTCTTAAAGTGCTTACTACACTTTTTAACTAAAAGTACAAGAAAAYGGTGCCGAGCTCTTTGGCCAGCCCTTCCTGCTGCAGATGAAAGGAGGCAACTGAAGCAGGGATGGATTTAGAGGGCTTTGGTGTCTAATTCTCCCACCTCAGATGTGCAATAGAGCACTCAGGAACTTTTTTTCATCCCTTTATGCTGCTCTTTTCCAAAGGTTTTTATGCCTGAGCTTTTTTTTTTTTTTTTTTTTTTTTTTTTTTTTTTTTTAAAGGAGTGGGATTTTGTTAAAGTGAATTGCAGTCTTTGGGGAGATTACTGGTGCTCCTGCTGTGTGCACTTACAAAAGTGCCTGGTTTAGGGACCTTCTCCTCTCTGCAGAAGGGAGTGATGCCCAGCAGTGTGGGATGGATGGGGAGGTAGATCCTKGCTTATCCAGCTGGGATGGCTTGGAGAGCTTCCCTGCTGCGTGGTGATTCATACCTGCTCACAGCTGGGCCCAAGCTGGCACATACTCATTTGTATTGATAAATGAGAAGATTCCCCTGGTCCAAAACACTGAGTGCCTTTCCTCCTCCTTTGCTGCCTGGGAGTGAAGTGCTCTGCACCTGCTGGAGGTGGAACTGAGATGTTCACAGCTGTATTTGTGTGTCCCTGGGGTGTGCCTGCTGGGGCCCTGCAGATCTGCTCTGTTCTCCAGACCAGAGCTATCTATATATTCTATAGATACTCAATTATCAGATCATGCTTGTGCAGTGGGATATGATTTACATGAGCCTTTGTAGGCTCACAGATCCATCTGCACACAGGGACAGAAAGTTTTTGTGTTATTGTTCCCAGGCAGGTCAAGGAGAGGCTGCTTTGTGCTTGCCAGAATCCAGGAGAGCTGCAGAGATCTCCAATATAATCCTTTTTCATTTTKGGGTTTGTTTCTAGTGTGTAGCTCAGTGTTAAAATGATTTACAAGCAGTTTAGCCTTAAGCAGAATGCACTGGGTGCAGATAAAATCAATTATTACTTCTCTTATCAGAAGTGAAATGCTCCAAGTGCTCGTGGGAGCCCTTGGTGTGGTTGAGATGGGAGTGTGAGCAKCTCTGCCCAAGCAAAGGGCTCTCCAGCTCTTTCTGCAGGAGCTGTGGCCCCTTCCTGCCCCTGCCAGCCTGGTGACCTGCAGGGGACACGGCCCCACCTCCCTGGGGCTCCTGGCACACGCTGGGGCAGCTGCAGAGCAGAGCAGTGTTATTGAATTATTTGTTATAATGCTGCTGGGCACAGTGTGAGGGTGGGGATTGGAGATGGTTCAGGCACAKCCCCTTGGGGATCTGGGGAATCAGCAGAGCCTCAAGAACTGCTCAGAGACCATCAGGAAATATCAATGTGGCTTCCTCAGCTGCCTTGCTCAGACATAGAAATCATCATCACGGCTCAGCCAGAATCCCCAAACAAATACATTTTTTGTGTCCTTGCCTCTGCCCTGTGCTGAGGGTGTGAGTTCTGAGCAGTGGCACAGCCCAGCCCAGCGTTGCCATGTGCTGGCTCCTGGTGCCAGCTCTGGGTGGGTGACCTGGGCTGGAGCCTGGCCAGYCCTGCCACAGGGGAGGGCAGTTCTGGAGAGAAGCTTGCTTTAGGATCACAGGATCCCCAAATGGTTTGGTCTGGAAGGGATCACAAAGTTCATCCAGTGCCACCCTGCCATGGCAGGGACACCTCCCACTGTCCCAGGTCACTCCCAGCCCCAATGTCCAGCCTGGCCTTGGGCACTGCCAGGGATCCAGGGGCAGCCACAGCTGCTCTGGGCACCCTGTGCCAGGGCCTGCCCACCCTCCCAGGGAACAATTCCTTCCCAATATCCCACCCATTCCTGCCCACTGTGTCCTGTCCCTCCATCCCTTGTCCCCAGTCCCTCTCCAGCTCTCTTGGATCCCTTTTTGGCTCTGGAAGGCTCTGAGCTCTCCCTGCAGCTTTTCAGTCCAGGCTGAGTCTCAGCCYRGCTCCAGAGCAGAGGGGCTCCAGCYCTCASAGCATCTCCACGGCCTCTTTTGAGCTCACTCCAGCAGCTCCACACCGTTCCTGTGTCGTTAAAGCTGTGCTGTTCCTGATTTCCTCCTGTTTTTCACAYGCAGCGCCTCAACGAGAACCTGGGCAAGCTGACGGCCAGGTTTGAGAAGGCCACGTCAGACAAGCTCAGGTGCCAGCAGGAAGCTGAGGCCACAGCTGCCACCATCGCCCTGGCCAACCGCCTGGTGAGTGCCAGCAGCTCTGGTGGCACCGGAGGGAGGGAGAGACCAGGGGTGGGATGAGCCCTGGGCATGCAGCACGGTACATCCTCTCTGGTTTTGGGAAATGTTTCCTGCTCTGCAGCAAGTTTCAGTCAGGAAAATGCTTTTTCACCAGCTGTTTTCAGGCACCAGGGCAGCTCTGCTCAGTGGAGTGCCTGGCTCTGCTGCCACAACAGCTCTCACCTCCTTCTTGGTGCTCGAATGTGTGAGCAGATACCGGTGGGCCAAAAGTGTATGATTCAAAAATGGTATGAAAWCAAAGGTGGGAACATGCCTATGGCTTTGCAGGTTTTGAAATGACAAGAATTAGAGTGAAAAGATCTTTAAAAACCTCGGTCTCCTCCAAGTCAGAGCACATATGTATTTAGAGAGAGGTGATGCTAGGTACAGGTCTCTGCTTGTTTTACCACCTTTACAGGCTGTAATTTGTGTGTAAAGTGTCTGTTTGTATCTATCCCAGTGCAGATGGAGAAGAGGAAGACAGCCAAAAGGGACAGTTTTTTTCGTTTGGGACACAGAGAATTGGGATCAGTTCTTCATTTTTCTCCATTTCCTAGTGTGATGGTTTTGCTTGGGCCAATATTTTTTGTAGTGGGGTGGGGCACAAAGTGGCCCCTGCGGGAAGTTTCTGGAAGTCTTTTTCATCATCTCTAGTAAAAAGAGCCCTGCCTTCCCCCCTGTGCTGTAGAGCCAGTCTCTGATGGCTCTGAAGGCGATGGACATGCTGCTGGCCAAGCCTGGGCCAATTGGAGATGCTGGTTACACCCCTGTGATGGTAGATTTAAGAAGAAGTCAAAACAAAATTTGGGGCAGCAGCTTTCATTAGCCTGAGTTGGGGGAGGACGTAAGAAGATGTGAGAAAATGGAGAGACCAAATTCTGGAAGTTCAGGGTCAGGCTGAACGGGGCTTGGAGTAACCTGGTCTAATGGAAAATGTCCCTGTCCGTGGCAGAGGGGCTGGAACAAGATGATCTTTAAGACCCTCCCAGCCCAGGCCATTCTGTGACTCTGAGTCTGTTCTCAAACCTCTTTGGGTGACCTTTGGCAAGGGGCTTTAACCTGGATTTTCAGATCTGTTTTGTTTTTAAGTGGATTTCTATGGGCAGAAGAAAGAGGGTGCATTTAATGGGGCATCCAAGCGCTCTCCAGAACTCCTCCCTTCCCCTGCCATGTGCCTGAGCACTGGGAAGCCCCAGGAAAAAAACTTCTTTAATCTCTGCTGCCTCCTTGGCAGTCAGGAATGAGCTCTGAGCCCAGGTGTGTGCAGGGTCTGTTCCTGTGTTTGTTCTGAGCCCCTTTAAGCATCCACCAAAGCAGTTTTGTGCTTCCATGGTTTCAGGGTAAACTGCCACACACCAGCTGCTTCCAAACCCTGTGCCTAGGCCAGGAAAGTCACTGTCTCCTCTGAATGAGCTTAGGGAAGATCTGGCAGGATGAGTATTTCCCTGTGTCTTTCCAGAGCCCAACACAAGCCTGTTCAATGTGTGATGTGAAGGTAGATCGTGATTCAGGTAGGAGTCAAGAAACATGAAACACCTGAAGAAAATATTTCATGAARAAGAAACATAGGAATAACAGTTTCATTTACTCTGCATGTACAAATGTGGGTGTGTGCACCAACTGCAGCTTGAKTCACCTCAGCCAGGGCAACTCTAACAAACAGAATGGGATTTCCTAAAGACATGTGCTCAGCACATGAATTCCTGGCTTAAAGCATAAATCTTCATTCAGGTACAGGTACAATTGTGATACTGGGACAAGGAAAAATTGYGGATTTCAGTGGGAGGGAGCGGGGATTGCTGGGGCTTGATGTAATTCTTCACTGATAATCCCCAGAGCTCCTGCCATGGTTATTGCAGTCTCTTGTGTCAGAGAATCACAGAGAACCAACTTGGTTCAGTTGGGAGGGATCTTAAAGCTCATCTCATTCCATCCTCTGCCATGGCAGGGACACCTCCCACTGTCCCAGGTCACTCCCAGCCCCAATGTCCAGCCTGGCCTTGGGCACTGCCAGGGATCCAGGGGCAGCCACAGCTGCTCTGGGCACCCTGTGCCAGGGCCTGCCCACCCTCCCAGGGAACAATTCCTGCTCAATATCCCATCCATTCCTGCCCTCTGGCACTGGGAACCATTCCCTGGGTCCTGTCCCTCCATCCCTTGTCCCCATTCCCTCTCCAGCTCTCCTGAAGCCCCTTCAGGTCCTGGAAGGTCACACTGAGGTCACCCCAAAGCTTCTCCTCTCCAGGTTGAACAATCCCAGCTGTCCCAGCCTTCCCTCCCAGCAGAGCTGCTCCATCCCTCTGCCCATCCTGGAGCCTCCTCTGGGCCAGCTCCATTAGGCTGTCACATGGACTTGAGATGGGAATATTTCTGTCTCTGGGTTTCAATCCCTCGTTAAAGGGAAACCCAGGGTGGGTTTGTGACCATCCTGCTCTGTGTGTTCAGAGACCTGGGGGATGAGGGGGCTTGGACTTTTTGGGGGTCAGATAAAGGACAAGACTCATGGATAAACTTCTGAGTATGAGTGTCGTTTGCCAGCCCTGGCAGTCCCTGCTGGGGTTTCTGAGCCATTTTCATTTAGATTGGATGTGGAGTGTACTCCCCACACAGTGGGGACTGTGGCCAGCCCTGTCCTCCTGTGCTCACAGGGGTGATGCCCAGGGAGGCTGGAAGGAGTTTGCTCCATGTTTGGAAGCAGGGAGAGCCTGCCATGCTGCAGCTGTCTGCGTGCACAGATGAGACAGGCTGAACCTGGTTTCCTCCACAGAAACATCCATGCCCCAGGATGGAGCCTGCTCCCCAGACTGGAACACCGTTCCCTTTCATCCTTAGAGAACAGGCAGAGCCAGGTACAAGCAAATCTCTGCTCCTGCCTCTGGGGTCACCCAGAACTGAAGCAGTGGCAAGTGCTGAGGAAGATGAGTCTRGGCAGAGCCCTGGATTCTGCTAGAAAATGGTGTTGTGTTTTTATTGATCTCTAGGAAGCATCAAACACTGGTGCTGGGTGCATTTTCAGCCTGATAGTCACAAGTGCCAGTAAGAGAGGAGAGGCTGAGACCTTGGGGAAGCTGATGCCAGCCCTGGGCTCCCTTCAAGGGAAGATGGATGGAGTGGGACAGTTTGTGCTGTGCTGTGGTCTCTGCCTTGCTCAGAGATGAATGGACACACCTGCACCCGACCATCCAAAACACCCTTGGGAGTCTCCCGATGCTCCAAACAAGCACAGGCTGAGCAGGAACAGTTTGTCACAGCAGGAAAGGGAAGAAACCCAGACATGTGTCCCGTTTGTGGCTGCTGCTGCTGCCATGCCTTTCAGAGCAAGGATTTGGAAAGTGATGCTTGGAAATAGGGTCATAAATTAATTTTCTGCCGTCCTCAGCCCCAGCCCTCTTGATGCTGCACAGCTGTGGCAAAAAACTGAGAAGGTGGGAAGGCATAGGAGCTCCTTTAGCAGAACTGAACCAGGGGTGGTTCCAGCAGAGACCCTGCCAGGCTGCTCTCCTGGGGCAGCAGGGACATGAGGGACTCTCCCCTTTGGCTTGTCCAGCTGAGGCTCAGAGCTGCCATGACTTTCCTGGAAGGTTTCTATCTCTTGCTGCCATGCTGAGGGCTGCAGCACCAGGASAGGCAGAATTGCCAGGGACCTCTGCATCCTGTGGAAGTGATGAGGATCGGGAAGGTTTCAAAGTCTGGACAAGACCATGGGAGGAAACCATTGGAGTTCAATGCGACTTCTTGGTAGAGGACAAGCCCTCAGAGCCTGGAAACTGAGCCTGTGGCTGGGGTAGGAGCTCCAGYAATTGGAGTTGTGTGTTAATAGAGAATTCATTCCCTTGGAGGAGTTTATGCTTCCCATTAGGCGGAGAAATGTTGGAGGAGCAGAGATACACATTCATGGTGCATTCCATATTTGACAGGCTGAGAAAGCTGGGGCTGTTCAACCTGGAAAAGGGAAGTCTGGGAACCTCACAAACCCTTCCAGTACCTGAAGGAGCTACAAAGAATTGGAGAAGGCGTTCGTATGAGGAACTGTAGTAACAGGACAAGGGGGAATGAGTTCAGRCTGAAAGAAGTTCAGGCTGAAAGAGAGAAGGGATTGTTCCCTGTGAGGGTGGGGAGGCCCTGGCACAGGGTGCCCAGAGCAGCTGTGGCTGCCCCTGGATCCCTGGCAGTGCCCAAGGCCAGGCTGGACATTGGGGCTGGGAGTGACCTGGGACAGTGGGAGGTGTCCCTGCCATGGATGGGATGGGACTGAATGGGTTTAGGGTCCCTTCCACCCCAAACCATTCCATGGTTCTCTGATTCTATGATACCACGTCCTAGGCCAGGCTGGTTACATCTCATCCCCACCCCATGACTTGGAAACAGCTTCCAACCTCAGCCTTTCTGTGATTCTACACTGTCAAAAATTCATCATTTCTGCAGTGTAGGCAAGGAGCTYCTTGCATCCCAACTTCCTGCTGTGCACTGCACTCCATCCCCTGCACCATCCTGGCTTTGATCTGGGAATAGGAGCTGACAGCCCTCACTGACGTGCAGTTCATTTGACATTCAGGAAGTGTCACTGGTGTGGCTGTGGGTAGAAATCATTTCCCAGGCTTTGAAACAAACACRTTTGAGGTTGTATAAAGAATGGAACTGAGAATGGAGAGCGATGCTGTGGATTGACAAATGAACCCGGGGGACTGAGGCACGCACAGCTCTCACAGYGCCAGACTGGCATCTCGTGAGCTGCAGGTGACCCAGGGAAGATGCTCCAGGATCCAAGGCACAGAGCAGAGATCTGGGCACCAGAAAGGGAGGCTGGCTGMTGAGTGGTGTGTGTGAGTGGCTGCGTGCTAATGCAGAGGAGGAAATTTAGTGGTGACAAATGCTAAGTAACGTGTGCAGGGAAAACAAACTGTAATCATGCAGTTACATGGATAGGGCCTAATTACACTATTATCACTCACAGAAGAGCTCTTGGAGTTGTTGCAGAGAGTTCTCAGGAACAGCAACGTGGCACTTGACAGGAGGAAAAAACACAAATTGAGTATTACTAATTGGTAGAAAAAAAATCAGGAAAGAGAAGTTAAGCATCATTGTATTGGGTCTGTCAGTGYCTACATCCCACATGTGRTTACCCTGTCTGAGAAGGCTKTGAGCAATTCAGAAAAGCTACAACRAAGTATGGAACCACTTCCAWATGAGAAGAGAGGGAATAGATTAGAGCTCTTCATTTTGGAAAAGGTACAGAGGGGATGGATGTGACAGGAGCCTCTAAAATCATGACTGGTGTGCAGAAGTGGATGAGGAATGGTTGTTCACTCTCTGTCATTATCAAAGAGCCAAGGTAATCACATGAGTAGCTTTTAATTTGCTAAATAAAAAGAATTCCAGTTACTTCCAGGATCTGAGGTRGGAGACACCCAGGATGTCTTGAACATATTAAAACTGGCAGTAATGTGTGATCCAAGCAAAGGAGAAAAAAAGACCTCTAGGACCTAAGGACATAAAAAGTAACCTGAAAAAATTAATGAGGAGTATGGAAGCACCTCCAAGTACCAGGAAAATCAGATCAGTAGATCAAGATTTCTTGGTCTTAGAGGGGTTATAGGAGTAATATGGGAGTTGACCTCAAGGAACTGGAGGGAAGACTTATAGATGTTTCATCTATAAAAACTACAGAGGAAAGATGGAAGAACTGGACTCTGTACACTGTAACTATGGTTTGAGATAAAGGATAATTTATCCTAAAAAGTGACCAGTAACTTACAAGTAGTGCTCTGCTTCTGTTTCAAGAATGGGATAAGATGAGAAAAGTGGGCTGAGAGCAGGGCCTGTCCAGCTCCAGCTGGGCTCCAGMACATGTCCAGAACAGAAGAGGAGCAGGGCAGGTGCAGCCCGTGCTGATTTTTGATGTTTTCCAGCCTTGATTCCTTACAGTGGTAAGGAATAGGGATTTCCATGGTAAACTTGCAAGACTGAGAACACAAATCTGGGAATTCCCCCACATAAAGAGGAAGCATTGCTGCAGATAAGTGAATAGTCTGGCTATGGGAGCCAGAGAACTGAGGTGCAGTTCAGTGATGCAGGATGCAGACCTGCAGCTGTGGATTGATAACACATTGTTCACCCCTAAACCAGGAGCCCAGTGCCACAGCCAGGGAGGGCCATTTGGATGTGTCTGATCAGCCTTTGCCCTGCATGATGTGCAGCCCTAAGAAAGGCAGCTGTGGTCCTGATCCTATCATGAGTGGCTTTCTAGCAAGGCTAAGGGGACATCGGCACAGTTTGAGCCCAGCAATAGCACTGGGGAACCTCTGCAGCTCTGTCAAGGAGGGTGGTGGCTCCTGTTAATGCAGAGCAGCTCAGCTGGGGCAGACTTAGGGACAGCTCTGAGACTGGGTGGGGCAAAGAAAACCTGAGGCTGCTCCTTCTGCTCCTGGGATGGGTCAACATTCCCAGAGGTGGTTTTCCCTGATCCAAAGGGGCGGTTTGGTCAGGGCAGAAAGGCCATCAGAGGTGTTAGTGCAGATGTCTGTTAGCTCTTGTGTTCATCAGAATAAACTGATTGTCTGGAGAAGCTGTGGCTGCCCCTGGATCCCTGGCAGTGCCCAAGGCCAGGCTGGACATTGGGGCTGGGAGYRRCCTGGGRCAGTGKGAGGTGTCCCTGCCATGGCAGGGGTGGGATGGGATRGGCTKTGAKGTCCCTTTAACCCAAAYCTGCAAATCTGTGACTCCATAAATGAGCTGGATGAGGTGGKGGCCAGGAGGCTGCTCGGCACTGTACTGATGATGTTGACTGTTTATAAAGAGTTGTAAAAATGATCCCAAGTGATGGAGGGATGAAACTCCAGGCAGATAAATGTAATGCAAAGTATATTGGAAAAATTAGGTTTTACTTCACATGCCCTGTAAGTGATGCTGAGCTGATTGTTATCGCTCAAGAATGAAAGGATGGAGTTAAGAGGTCTGTGAGCTCTCTGCTCCCAGAAGCAAAAAGCCCTCACCAGACCCAAAGCCCATCTGAAACCGGATATTAGGGTTTATTAGGAAAAGAAGGGAGAACAAAACAGAAAAGATCCCCATCTTGCTCTGTGAATACCTTCTAAATAAATCTTGAATGTGCAGCATTACTGCCACCCCCTCTGCTGCACCTCAAAGGCTGGAGGAGAATGGGAAATGGTGCAGAGACAGCAACAATAAAGGAAACCGGATAATAAAGATTGCATCATTCCTACAGATAAAGATTGCGAGGCAAATCAAAAGGCTGCTTCTGTGTGGGGAATTATTGAAGAGGCTAAAGCTCTTCAACCTGAAAAGAAGACAGCAGAGGGGTACCGAGGGCTTGGAATCCTGAGTRCTGCAGAGAAGCTGGTGCCAGCAGGATTGTTCCCTGGTTTTGCACTGGACGAACATTTCAGGCAGCACATCAAAGGATGTACTTTTTACAGAAATCACAGTTGAGCTGTGGATTCACCCACGGGATGCTGKAGATGCCAAAAGTTGGGTTGMYATCCACGGCAGCTWAGGCTCAGACAYGAAGTCAGAAATCACCAGTGGCTGWKAAGCACAAGGGTRTGAGCTCTGGGTCAGAAGCTGTTAATYCAAAGATATGGGGACACATGAAGATGGAAGGAGAGCTGTTTGTTCTGGGGTGTCTGTGGGAGAACCAAAGCCACAGAAAGAGGAATTTTTGTGTTGGGAAGTTTGTGTTRGGAATGTGAAGGTGGCTCTGCCCTCAGGAAGCAGCGAGATTCTGCTGGGAACAGGACTTGGTCAGCTTGGAAGGTGTGGCAGTGACATTCAGGGAAGGTCTGCAGGTGTTCCCATCCTGGAGATCTGTGTCTGCATAGCAGTTCAAAATGGCAAAATAACCCAGTTTAGGGGAATGGGTCATTGAAGGTGTTAATGAGGCTTGTCACAGGGATTAGGGTCAGAGCTGGGCCTGTTTAACACTGAACAGGACTGGGAAAAGGGACAGTGTCTCATCAGTGTTCCATACCTGGAATGGCAGAAGAGAAGGATACAGAGGAGTTTTTAGCGAAAATGAGAAATATGAAGGAATAATAGCCAGAAGCTCATGTGGACTGTGGACTGAGGAAGAAAAACAGAAAGTGCTGGTTGGCCCTGGAGACAGAGACTGTGAGCAGAGAGGAGCTGTGCCCCATGTGGCTGTGCCCAGAGCTTGTCCAATGAGAGCTGATCCACCTTGGCAGCAGGACACTGATGGTGGATTTCACAATCATGAATTCTGCCATTCTCCATCTCAAATCCATGAGGTCAACTCAAAACTGGCTTGGGTTTTTCTGGCTTGTGAGCTGAAGGCTGCATTCTGCTCCTATTTTCCATTGTAACCCAAAAAGTACCAATGGTCAGATAAGTGAGCTGCTTGTGTAGTGGTACCTGATTTTATAAGAACATGTTGAACCCTCTTCAAAACCCCAACTGGACTTTCTGGGCACCAGGTGCTGATGAAAAATAGGTACAAGGAATCATTTTTTCTTTTTGACAGAATTTGAAGRGAATTGTGATCAAAATCTCACACACCTGGTGTGATAATAAATTGTGTGAAATACTGAGGTCTGTGGCTGTGGAGAGGAGTGCTCTGTGTGGGAGAGGGTGTAATGAAGTGGGAATCTGTGGCATTAAAGCAATTAACAGTTGATGGGCTGTCCCAGAAAYCCCTGTGCAGGGATGTTTGTGTGAGTTCCTCCTGGGGAAGGGATGGATCCTCCCTGGATGCTTTGCAGACAGCTGAGTTTGGCTGCAGGACAGCTCTGTCACGGGATGGGGGTCCCC
>NW_026623600.1:619277-620541 GCF_030028575.1 Malurus melanocephalus
CCCCTGGATCCCTGGCAGTGCCCAAGGCCAGGCTGGACATTGGGGCTGGGAGTGACCTGGGACAGTGGGAGGTGTCCCTGCCATGGCAGGGGTGGCACTGGATGAGCTTTAAGGTCCCTCCCAGCCCAAACCATTCCATGACTGCATCAATGATCAATTTGCCTTGGGAATTTGCAGGTTGGGGGCCTTGCCTCCGAGGACGTGCGCTGGGCTGAGGCCGTGCAGGACCTGAGGCAGCAGCAGAGCACCTTGTGTGGAGATGTCCTGCTGATCACGGCCTTYGTCTCCTACCTGGGCTACTTCACCAGGAAATACCGCCAGGACCTCCTGGAGGGCAGCTGGAGGCCCTACTTGCACCAGCTAAAAGTGAGTCCTGATTCCTCTGAGAAGCCATTGCTCCTGAGATCGAGGTGGTCATAAATCCTGGTGCCCACAGGGGATCCCCCAAGCGAGGGGCTCTCTCACATGAAGGACATCCCTGTGTCCTCACAGAGCTGGACTGAGCATCAGGACACAGCCATTTGCTCCTCCCTGGGGAAAACATGGTGTCCAGTCCATGCTCCGTGCAAAGTCCTCCACGGACACAGGAAAAGCCCAAACACAGAGCTCAGCTCTGCACTTTTGTCCAGGAAACAGCCATAGCCATGAATGAGGGAGGAATACGGAGAAGGAGTTGCTGGGAGCAGGCAGAGCTCACTGCCAGCTCTCCAGTAGGCTTGGAAGAACTCCAGGTGTTTTTTTCATTCTGGACACAAGCTCTGGTCGTGCTGGCCATGCCTCTCAGCTGGTTTTATCCATGTCTTGCTGTTAGGAACAGATGGAGTTCATTGTGCTTGAAACTTGTTTAATATTTCACTAATTTTAACAGGTTCCTCTCCTACAAATGATGCCAAGAAGCTTTTAAATAAGGTCCCAGTGGGGCAGAGAGGCCCAAATCAAAGGGCTGACCAAAGCAGGCGATTCCTTAGGCTGAGAGAGGAAAAAAACCATTCTGCATTTCTTAATACTGAGCCAGAAAATAAGTTAAGAGATGCAATAAGGAAAAATTAAAATAAAGAGAGAAAAACAACTTAAACTGGCAGAGTCAGAGCACAGCCTGACACSCTGTWGGGCAGGGTGGTGCTGCAGCCCCGTTGCACTGATGGATGTGCTCTCGTCCAAGCGCTGATCCTGCACACAGCTCCAGTCCGTCTCTGCAGCTCCAGGGCTGCTTCTGGAGCTCCTCTCCTCTGGGAATGCAGTGGGAGCAGTGTCCCAGTGTCCC
>NW_026623600.1:620885-623534 GCF_030028575.1 Malurus melanocephalus
ATTCCCGTGGCCCCGGGCCTGGATCCTCTGGCCATGCTGGCGGAYGACGCGGCCGTGGCAGCGTGGCACAACCAGGGCCTGCCGGCCGATCGCACCTCCACCGAGAACGCCACCATCCTGAGCAGCTGCRAGCGCTGGCCCCTGCTGGTGGACCCACAGCTGCAGGGAAGCAAATGGATCAAAACCGCCCACGGCGAGGGGCTGCGGGTGCTCCGCCTGGGGCAGAAGGGGTAAAACCATCCTTATCCCGCCGTGACCCGCACTGCCTGCCCRCTGTGCTTGGGGAGCAGTGAACACCCCACCACAGCCATCCTGTCCATCCTGGGGCAAACCTGACTCTGTGTTTGCTCACGTTATCTACTTGTTCCTCACCACAAGGGATTTCTCCTTAGATCCAGGGGCTGTTCAGTGCTTGGCTCTGTTCCCATAGAAACTTCTCCAAAGCTGAAGATGGAGCGAGCTCTGTGCTGAGACTGAGCTTAAGAATCGCAGAGTCCCAGACTGACTTAGGTTGGAGGGATCTTAAAGTCCATCCATTYCCAGCCCCACCATGGCAGGGACACCTCCCACTGTCCCAGGCTGTTCTCAGCCCCCARGYYCAGCCTGGCCTTGGGCACTGCCAGGGATCCAGGGGCAGCCACAGCTCCTCTGGACARCATCCCTGTGCAGGACTGTGGCACCCTCCATCAGGCTCACTGCAGGGGACATGTCCTGATTTAGTCTCATCCAGGAGGATGACCAGGGCTTCCTGCCTCTTGGAGAGAGAGAGAGGGCTTGTGCATGGAGAGCCAGGATACTGTGAGGGTTACCATGCCCTGCAGAGCAGCTCCCACCAGCTGCACATTGTCACTGCAGCACCCTGCATGCATCTGGAGAAATCTGTCACGGGTAGGCTTCTCCACCCCAGCTCTCATCTCCAGTCAGGCAGAGTGGTCTCCTTCTGTGTCACCTTGCCCCCATCCCTGCCCACCCGTGAGGAGCCCCAGCTGGGGTGGGGCAGCCCRAGGGGGATCCCCATGGAGATGTGAGAACACTGGGGGTGTTTTCTGAGTACAGAGCAAAGCTCTGGCAACAGGCTGGAGTGACCCAAGCCTGGTGCTTGCAAATTCCCACAGATTTGGAGGTGCTTTTGGGGTGCCCATGTTTCACTGGTGCCTCCTCTGTGGTTGCTCAGGTTGTTTTGCTGGTGCCTCCTGTGCATTCCTCMCAGAAAATAACCATGAGTTGCTGGGTCTGCTCTCATTGGGATCAAAATAAGGCTCATTTTTCACTAGAGGAGATTTCTGTTTCCTCACCACCTTGGCCACCATGCCTTACAGTTACTCAAAGCAGTCTGTGGAACAGCAGGGATCCCAGAAAAGGCATCTAAATCTGACCCTGCAGGATGGAACCACAGGAGCATCCCTGAAACATCCCTGCCATCACAGCTTGCTGTGCAAATACAACATCCATTTTACCTTCCCCTGGCCACCCTCTGAGCTGGCAGGGACTTTAAAAGGGGAATTTAGTGTGCTGCTGTGATGTGTCAGAGCTGAGGACTAAAAGCATCATCAGTGCCCCATTACAGTAAATCAGGGAATGTTTCATCCTCGGGCAGATGGAGCTTTTTACTTTCTAATGCTGGGAGAGGTCTAAACCCACCCACAGAGGGCCCACCCTCAGGAAGGGCCATTGAGCAGCTCTGTCATCCCCTCTGGCTCTTTCTTTGAGTAAAACACCCCTGGGCTGAGAAAAATGGGGGCTGCTCATCAGGAGTGGGGGGTTGCACTGGGTCAGCAACATATTCCTCTAAAAGTCACTCTGAACTTTTGTTTCAGATCCTGTCAGCTCTTGAGGTCCCAGGCTCTGTGAATGGGAGTGTGCATTTTGAGCAGTRCAGGTGGTTGGAGGTAGCTGAGGGGATTCAGTGTAGCAGTGATGGTGGAAAAGTGCCTGGAGCCTCCTCCCCTGGTGCCCAGGGTCCTGCTCCCCCTTGGCTGGGGGGTTGTGTGGGTGCAGAGCAGCCCTGAAGGACAGAGCTTGAGCACCTCACCCTGCCTGTGCTGGTACAAGGATCCCAAAGCTGAGCAGCCCYGTTTCACAGCTGGGCACTGGGCAAAGGGTTCCATTTCCTTGGGAGGAAAGATGTTCTAAGGATAACCCTAAACCCTGGGCAGAATGGAGCTGAAAGCCGCTCATCATCCTCGTTTTCATGCTGCACCAGTGGGTTCTGGGGRAAAGAGAGTGTTTGCTGAAACAGCTCCAGGCTGTCCCAGCTTTGCCCATGGCTGCCCAGGCTGCTCTTGGGACAGGCTTGGTGGTTGTTCTCTGCCCTTGGAACAGCTCAGACCTCATTCTCTTTGTTGGACAGCCAGGACTGTGCCAGCACCACTTCCTGCACCAGGCACTGACACCACCTCACCCCTCTTTAGGCACTGACACCACCTCACCCCTCTTTAGGCACTGACACCACCTCACCCCTCTTTCTCTCTCCAAGTGCTGGCACCTGCCTGTAGCTGCCACTGCAGTGAGGGTCCCCTCTGTCCCCTCGTCACCCACAGTGTCACAATCTGCTCCACTGCAGGAGCCACCAGTGCTGTTTCCCACAGGTACCTGGACACCCTGGAACAAGCCCTGTCTGCAGGAGAACTGGTTTTGATTGAAAACCTG
>NW_026623600.1:623624-641073 GCF_030028575.1 Malurus melanocephalus
TTCAGGGCTGAGGGCATTTTGAATCAGGCAATCACAGCTAATTCATCCATGGGATGGCTCAGAAATCAACCTGGGTTTCTCATTCYGTTTCACAGTGTCATTCAAAGCTCAGGTAACAGAGAGACCTGTAATTCTCACATTGTACAATGACCTCAGGGTCTGCAATTGGCTGTTCTGACACTGAATTATTACYGAAATAGCTGCTGCTGTTGTGAAGTAAGAATGGCCTTGAATTTTAGCAAACACTGTACAGCATTTAGAAACATAGCTACAGCATTCAGCACCAAGGATATCAAATGCTCCTTAATGAGGTCAGGTTCTTGTGGCAGCTGCTGGTCACCTCCAGCCAGGGAGGTCAGCAGGAGGGGCAGTGAGGGAGCTCRTTTTTGCCTTCAGTTCTTGGAGGATTATTTCTTTGCTTGCCTAAAATACCCCAGGGTGCTGTAAACCGGTGGACAAGGGAAGCTGCCTGTGAAGTGTGCAGTGGAAAACACCCTGGGAAGGGTGGCTGGGCATGGGTTTGGCTGGGCGTGGGTTTGGCTGCAGGGTGGAGGGGCAGGACTGTCCCAGTGCCGAAGTGAAAGGTCGTTGAGGGGTGCAGCAGAGAGGGGGCAAAGCTGAGCCCCCCTCCAGCAGAACCCTTGAGGCTGAGCATCTCTGCTCTCAAAACTCCCTGGAAGATCATGGGTGTCCTAAAAAATGGTTAGGAATGATTTCCTAACCACACAGAAAGTCCCTGGGTTTTGTGTTTCCAGGCCCTGAGCTCAGACTCTGGACAGATTCTGTCAGTCCCAGAGAGGAAGGGTTTTGCTGTGGGGGCTGGCAGGGTCCCTTGGGCTGCTGTGGGCTGCTGTGAGCTGTCTGCACTGGGGCATTTACAGCTCAAAAAGCAATCAGGGGGGCCAGGAGGGCACCCAGGGAGTGGTGTTTGGCTGGGAAGTGTGTTCAATCAACACCACCATTCCCACAGCAGCCCCAGTGCCTCCCTGGAAGCATTTCTGGTTTCTCTTTGTCTCTGACTCCCATGGCGTCTGTTAATATAGGATCATAAAATGGTTTGGGTTGAAAGGGGACTTTAATATCACCCAGTCCCACCCCCTGCCATGGCAAGGACACCTCCCACTGTCCCAGGTCACTCCCAGCCCCAATGTCCAGCCTGGCCTTGGGCACTGCCAGGGATCCAGGGGCAGCCACAGCTGCTCTGGGCACCCTGTGCCAGGGCCTGCCCACCCTCCCAGGGAACAATTCCTGCCCAATATCCCTCCTAAATGTCCCCTCTGTCAGTCTGAACCCATCCCCTTGTCCTGTCACTCCTGGTCCTGATGAACAATCCCTCTCCAGCTTCCCTGGAGCCCCTTCAGGCTCTGGAAGGTTCTGTGAGGTCTCCACACACCCTTCTCCTCTCCAGGCTGGACATTCCCAGCTCTCCCAGCCTGGCTCCATGGGGGAGCTGCTCCAGGCCCTTTATCCACTTTGTGGTCACCTCTGGGTTCACCCCAACAATTCCTTGTGCTTTTCATGCTGGGAATACCAGAACTGGGCACTGCTCTGGGTGGGGTCTCAGCAGAGAGAGAATCCCCTCGCTGGCCCCACTCCCACACTCAGTTGGATGCAGCCCAGGGCATGGTTGGACTTCGAGGCTGGTTTAGATTTGGGTTCAGAATATGTTGATTCCTGGGATCCCTGTGAGCTTTTGGCTTCATGTCAGCACTGCAGAGCAGGAGGATTCCGGGTTTCCCTGGCTGATGTCACCTCCCAGGGATGGCAGCCACCACTCTCCAAGTGTGAGCAGAGCTGGCCTGGCCAGAGCCAGCACATTGGGTAATTTTTAGCTGTGCCTGGTGAAAAGCTCGATGCTGAGAGGCTTTTCCTCCCTGTAACTCCAGGTTTAGGCCAAATCCAGCCTCTGTCCAAAGCCAGGAAGGTTCGTGGCTGGACTGGCTGTGCTGCTGCTGGAAACTTTGAGCCTCCTTAAACAGGATCCAAAATTCAGGGGAGACTCTCTGGGTTTTTATCCTAAGTCAGAAGTGATTCAGGTGTGTCCAGTATGAAACACTTTGCTCTAACAGTGTTTTCTGTGAGGAGTGCCAAGTACCTGGTGCTGCCACTGACCGAGACCACCCCTGTCCTGCGGTGACAGGTCCTGGCAGACTCTGGCTGATGCTCCTTCTGCTCCAAATCCAGGTACATCAGGCTGGGGGACAAGGAGTGTGCCTTGCACCCTGCCTTCCGTCTGATCCTGCACACCAAGCTGGCAAACCCCCACTTCCAGCCCGAGCTGCAGGCACAGTGCACCCTCATCAACTTCAGCGTCACCCGCGACGGCCTCGAGGAGCAGCTGCTGGCGGCCGTGGTGAGCAGGGAGAGACCTGACCTGGAGGAGCTCAAGGTCAGCACCTGGCAGCAGGGAGAAATCACCAGACATCATTATTATAACTGTTCTTCTTCTTCTTCCTATTATTATTATTATTATTATTATTATTATTATTATTATTATTATTATTATTATTATTATTATTATTATTATATTATATTATTATATTATATTATTATATTATTAAATATATATATTAATGATAATATTTTATATAGTATAATAATATCGATATAAATAATAAAATAATATAAATATTAATGAAGGATAAATATATTGCTATAGTAATATAAATACGGATAGTACAGATATTACAATATAATCTATAGTATAAAGTTGTAATAATAATAATAATAATAATAATAATAATAATAATAGGTTTTGCTATTGTTGTTGGCCTACATCAAGAGGCCTGACCTGAAGGTCAGCTGAAGGAGCTGAAGTTCAGTCCCTGGGAGTTTACCCTGGGAGGGAGGAGAAATCATCAGTAGCATCATTATAATAATGATGATGATGATAAAGGTGGTTACTATTATTATTATTATTATTATTATTATTATTATTATTATTATTATTACTACTACTACTACTGTTACTGTTCTTATTATTGCTACTGTTATTATTGCTATTATTGTAATTATTGTTCTTACTGTTATTGCGATTGTTGTTGGTCTATGCCAAGAGGCCTGACCTGGAGGAGCTTAAGGGAGCACCTCAGAGTTTACCCTGGGAGGGAGGAGAAATCATCAGTAGCATCATTCTTCTTATTATTATTATTATAACTATCATTATTATTGTTATTGGTATTACCATTGTTGCTGGTCTACACCAAGARGTTTAACCTGGAGGAGCTCAAGATCAGCATCTGGCAGTTTACCCTGGAAGCAGGGAGAAATCATCAGAAGCATCATTATTATAACTATTATTATCATTATGTTTATTGTTGTTATTATTATTATTGTTTTTATTGTTGTTACCATTGTTGTTGGTCTACACTAAGAGGTTTGACCTGGAGGAGTTGAATGTCAGCACCTGGGAATTTTCACTGGGAGCAATGTTGCAATCATCATTACCATTATTATTATTATTATTATTATTATTATTATTATTACTACTACTATTATATTACTATTATTTAGAGCAAACAGCATTTCATATACAAGCTTGCAGAGATTTTTGAGCTCATCATAAAATCAGGAGATTTCCTTCTATGTGAAACACTGAGGGTTTTTTTCCTTCAGTCTTCTCTTTTCTTGGTATTTTGAGAACCCTTGTTCTGCATTTTCAATATTTTTCTCCCAAAAATTCTCTTTATTTTCCTCCTCTAAAAGCTGAGGTTCTCATTACATCAGGGTTTTTCTGGACTTCATAGATTTAATTTTCCAGGCAGGATTAATCTCACTTAATTTTCAGCATTTATGGTAAAGGATTCTCTCTGTAAATATTGTGAGGCTGGTAATGATATTTTTCTGTTCTGGTTCTTCCTCCCACTCCTTTTTAACAGGCCAAACTATTCTCTCTCTTTCTCTTTTAATAAGTACAGCTTTAATTTCAAGACAATTTTGTAAAGAAAACCCTCTCTTCTAATKACACCTTTAACAATGTAACAAATATGTATAATACTAAATATTTTCTGAGAGTGGGAATAAATTTACCRCACACGTTCAGTCAGGCCAGGCCAGTTCTGTAATAATCTTCCCACTTAATGAGGTTCTGAAGTGCCTTAACTGGGCAGCCTTAATGGTGCATYGAGTCTGGTGTGCTAATGAGCCAAAAGATGGCATCAAAAATGCACAGGGAGCTGATTTAATGTGCGAGCCAGGGGATGTGCTGGGGCCACGAGGGACACAAAGCCTGGCTCAGCCCCCCTGGCACAGGCTTTGTGCTGGGCTCACACGATCCCTGTGGGATGGCATTTTCCTCACCCAGAAGAATATTTAATTATTTGTCTCTGTCACCACAGCAGGGTAACACCAGAACCATCAACTCTCCTGCCTCTCACCCAATTCCATCCTGTTGTCCAGGGAGGAGATCAGTCCTAGCRAGGAGAAAGCCAGCCTGGTATTCCAGATGTTCTGCTGGAAGGGGARCAGGCAGTCATAAACCCCTGTTCCCTGCTCTGCTGTGTCTCTTTGGGCACAGAGAGGGGCTGGCAGTGGCACATGGGACTCCTTGGAGGCCCAGACTGGAATGTTTGGGCTCCCCAAAGGAAAGGTCACCTCTCCAGGTGTGTGTCAGTCCATCCTCGGCACCTGGGGCTGAAGGGACAGGCATGGGGTGTCCAGGGAAGGTTTAGGGCTCTGGTTTGAGGGCAGAAGGAGATGATTCCCAAAGTACTGCTCAACAGTTACTRAGCTCAAAGCACACTCTTTATCTGGAGCCCAGAATTAATGGCTAATAACCCAATCAAATTCATCAAACAGCTGTTATTCATCCAATTCTGATAACACCTTTAAAAAAAAGCTTTCTCAACACAATCTGCTTCCATAATATTTTTCTTCATTGATTCCCAGCTATGCTTAGTTGTTCAGCCTTCCCTCCTTCCTTTGCAGCTCTTTTCCTGCTCCACAGGGTTACAGCTCTGTGTGCAGAGTCTTACACTCTGCCATGCTTTGGTTCTAGGAACAGGGCCAGGGACAGCTCTAGGGACAATCTGTCCTGTACAGCTCTAGGGCCACCCTGGCCAGGACAGCTCTGTGCTCTGACTCCCCATTAAAGCCAGGTTGGACTTGGGGGGGCAGCAGGAGCCTGGCTGTGAGACAGACACAGCTGCCAGAAGCTCAAACCATGTTAGGTCAGGGCAAGAAGGACCTTCCTTCTCAGTCCAGTGCAAACCCTCAGGTTTTGCCTCTGCAGTTCCCTCTGGTGAGGATGACTGTGGTTTCTGTGCTGCCATGGTCCAGTTGTGTCACCAGGGCTGCTTTCAGGTATCTCCCACCTTCTCCAAGCTTCACTGWTTGGCTGAAATGTCTCAAATGCCATTTGCCTCAAGATCCTTGTGTGTTTAGTGCTTAAGAAGGATGTCTGGGTGTCTGTGTCGATCAGCCATGAGTTAGGGCCCTGCTGTGCTGATGCAGAGGTAAAGAATGTGTGACATCCCTGCACGGTCAGGCTGTGATGGACAGTGCTGAGACTCTTCCTCAGGTGCTCTGCAGGATCAGATATGGGGGAGGAATTGTTCCCTGGGAGGGTGGGCAGGCCCTGGCACAGGGTGCCCAGAGCAGCTGTGGCTGCCCCTGGATCCCTGGCAGTGCCCAAGGCCAGGCTGGACATTGGGGCTGGGAGTGACCTGGGACAGTGGGAGGTGTCCCTGTCATGGCAGGGGTGGAATGGAATGAGCTTTCATGTCCCTTCCAATCCCAAACATTTTAGGATTCTGTGAAAACACAGGATTTTTTTTCCCCTCTGGTTTATGATGTTAAAATAACACAACAAAACCAGCAGAAGGAAAAAGGAAAAATGGCTGCTGTGGCTGAGCTTGGAAGGCTCTGACAGTGAACCCTGGCCTGGAGCTCTGGTGAGCCCTTTTTCCAAGGAATGAAGTTTGGAAGGTTCTGGCAGTAACTTACTTCCCAGAAGTAGCACTTTTATATATAAGCTGTGAAATGAGAGCTAATGAGCTGCACTGCAGAAGTCAGGAACGATGATCTTGCTGTGCTGCAAACCGTGGCAGGATGAGGCTTGGGGCACCCAGTAGGGTCTGGGCTGCTGTGTGGGGTCACAGACCACTGGAGCAAAAATTCACCCCTCCTCATTAACGACTCCAGGGCTCACAGAGCATGGCCTGCAGTAAGAGCTTGCAAAATGTCATTTCTCAAGGCATGCTCTGCTTGAACAACAGCAACGCACACAATTAGCCACGTTTGTTTTCTGGTTCAAGACTTGTGAAATATTCACCAGCAGGAGCACATCCCTGTGTGTAAAGCTTAGAGGAGAGGCCTTTAAAACTGCCCTYTGCAGCTGAAATACCCAAGCAGACACACCTCAGTGCCTGCCCAGCAGAGCTGCCACRAACACAGAATGAGGGTGGGCACAGTGAGTGTGAAGAATTTCAGCTCAAATATTGAAAGATGAGTTATTAATGAAAGAGTCCCTTAATCTGCTGGAAAGCCTCTGCCAACAGAACAAATCCTACAGGCTTCCTTCTGCATGGAATGGGGTAATTTTTCACATTTCTTCTTCCTGGGGTTCCTCCAGACCCTACAAGGGGACATTTTCCCAAAACTCTCTTTGGAGCATGAGATCCCTTGGCTTATGGCACTGAGTCTGTCATGTGCCAATGGCCCAGGCTGTGTATCAGTTCCACATGCCCCTTGTCTGCTGTTCCACGGAGCTGCTGGGTTTGGCAGGGCTGTAAAACACTCCTCTGCAAGTTCCCTGAGTTTCTTGGTTGTGTCACTTCAGCACAGTCTGAGTGTCACCCAGCTGTGAGTTCCATTGCAGATGTCAGCACTGACTTCACCAGGCTCAGASCAGCATCCCAACCAGAGGCACAGCTTTCCCAGAGAGTATTTTCTGTGATAATGATGCCTTAGGTTTTTTTTGCTTCTATACTTTTCATATTCCTGTATTCTTGTACTTCTCCAGTGCACAGCACTGAGCTCCTGTTCTCCCATCTTTAAGCAAAACAATTTCTCTCTGGGCCTGAAATCCAAGGAGATTTCACTGCCTCAGAGCCTCAAAATATGGAAACAACAGAGAATTGGGGGGAGCAAACTTGGGGTGGGTGACATCATCACCTGAAGGTGTCATTGGAGAATTGGGGCCCGATGTGTTCATGAGACAGAACTGATAAAAAGGGGAAGATCTCTTGACTCGGGGTCCATTCTGGGTGTAGCCTCATGAGGAGGCTTTGTCTGCCCTGAATGTACCAGTAGGCCTGGATTAAATTTGTCTGCTTTTATTCTCTTAATTTTTTCTGGCCTCTGTTTCAGGTAAGTCCTGTTTAAGGCATCAATAAGTCTAAAAATTGGTGTTCATAACAGGGACTTATTGTGGAATGCTACAATGAACCTGAGAGCCGGGAGTTTTCTCTGAGCAAACACACAGAATAGGGCAATCACATTTCAGGGGAGAGGAGCRGGTCAGAGAGGAGCCAGATGAGAGTCCCTGTGTCCACCATGACCAGTGCTAATGACTGGTGATCTGCAGGGCTGGGGGAGGTGGGAGCAGTGCCTGCAGAGAATGGAGGGGSCACTTCAGAGACATGGGGAAAGTTTGCTTTGCAGTTCAGTAACCTGCCCATAGCACAGGGTGGTTCTACTGGCCCAAATCTGCTTGCCCACCTGTGTGCTGAGCTGGCAAATCCTCTGGCAGGGGAGCTTTGTGCTTTAGCCCAGCAAGCCACTGGTCCCAGTGGGACCTGGAGGCCGGGATTCAAACGGGAGCAGGGGAGCAGGGGCTGAGACTTTGCCCCCAGGGCTGAACCTGAGATCTCACCGAGCTCACTGAGCACCTGAGGGACTTTGCTGCTGGTTCTGCCATCAGGTTTTAGCCCTGGTGTGACTGGTGCTGGTGTGGAGTGCCGAGGGCAGAGGGTCAGCGGGAAGGGTGAGGAGCAGCAGGGACTCTCCAGGCTGACTGAGCCCAAGAAATGAGGTACAAAAATRCAGGACATGTGTTTGAGATGGGGATAAAGATCTTTGCTTCCGGATTAATTTCCAGCATTTGCATACATCTCTATAGGCTGAGCACTCTGGTGCTTTCTGTGCTGTTCCAGGTTTCTCTGAGTTGATAGATTGTTGGATAAGGAATGATCTCACATCCCAGAGCTCTGTCCTTTCCCAGGAGCTGCAGAGAGCAGGATCAGTGCTGCTGGACTATGGCAATTGTCAATATGAAACCTGCTCCCATGTGAGGTCATTAATCCTCTCTTGACCGCATGTTCTGTGTTCAAACTTTCTGAATTTATCACTTGCAGTCAGACCTCACCAAGCAACAGAATGGATTCAAGATCACCTTGAAAACGTTAGAGGACAACTTGCTGTCTCGGCTGTCATCAGCATCTGGGAATTTCCTGGGAGACACAGCATTGGTGGAGAACCTGGAGACCACGAAAAGGACAGCTGCAGAGATTGTGGAGAAGGTACAGAGRCAGAGATAGCCTGGGGAAAAGCACGTCTGTGGTGTTGTCTTCAAGGATTTCTGGGTGGAATGTGACCTCTGCTCTGCCTATCTCCGCTCCCTCTGCTGAGCAGAGAATAGAAATTGGTACAAATTGTAAATGCTCTCCATCCTGGGGAGCTCCAGGCCATTTAGTTCTTTGGAGCTTTTTTTTTTTTTTTTTTTTTTTTTTTTGTGTTAAATGACCTATTTAAGACCAAGAGAAAACATCGGTGCCTGATGTAAGGACAGTAAAATTTACACACTGTATCAAGGCAGCTTGAAACGGTTCCAGTATAATCCTCGGTGCTTCACACTGCCTCAATTAGGCTGAATTTTAGTGCTGACCAGGGAATGGAGTCTGGTGAGTTTGTGATCTCCAGTGAATCTGCAGGAACTGGAGTATTTCACACCTTCCATGCCTCAGAGTGTAAATCAGCGTTTGGATGAGCTGTGTGAGCTCTGCCACCTGCCCAGCTCCCCTTGCTGGCTCCATGGGCTGGGCTCAATGCACAGAGGCTTTTCCTTGCCACTGAGGGACCCTGGGCAATGTGGCTCCATGTGCCAGGATTGTGCCAGGACTCTGGTATGACCGTTCAGCCACTCCCCTCTGCAGTCCCCCCATGTCCAGAGCCCTCCCTGAGCCCACTGGCCCCTGTCCTGCCTGGGTGGGTCCCCTCGTGCTGGGGTGGGGCTGGCCCTGCCTTTCACTTCCCAGTGCTGGAGTCCCATGACCAAAACACTAAATAATCCTCTGTCCATGTTAAAAATCAGAATTATTTCCACCAGCCTTTCATGGTGGATTAGGTGCATTCAGCCCTAGGGAGGGGTTTCTTCAATCCCCAGAGGGGATGTCACAGGGATTTTTTTKAAGTAGGTGTTCTTCAAGTGCTTCACCTTCTAAAGCAGCTGTGCTGTACAGTTAATCATGCCAGCAGTGCCAACAGGGGAAGAATTTTAGAGTTTGCACCTGGATTTTATGAGTTTGTTCCCCTCTGGAAGGCTGTGGCTGAGCCCTGTTAGAGGTTCAAGTCAAGCCTCACTCTCTTCTTGGTCTATCTATCCAAAAAAAGGTGTTCAGTCAACATTCTCCATCCTGGGGAAGTCCTCACACACAGGAATCCTGTTGTGTTTGCCTGCAGGTGCAGGAGTTCAAGGTGACAGAATGCAGGATTAATGAGGCCAGAGAGCACTACAGACCCGCTGCCCGCCGCGCTGCCCTGCTCTACTTCACCATGGACCAGCTGCACACCATCCACCCCATGTATCAGTTCTCCCTGAAGGTACTGCCCTCCTGGGGCACTGCTGGGGCTGCTCTCCCTCGGTGGAGGTCACGAAATCACAGGAKCACAGCAGCACAGACTCACAGGGCCACAGAATCAAAGATCCCAGAATGGCTGGGGTTGGAAGTAGCCTTAGCGCCCATCCTGTTCCCATCTGTTAGGAAAATTAATCCACAAACACCAGAGATTTATGTCCAAAAAAGAGACAGAGCAGTCCTGTGACTTTATTCAAATAAAGGGAGAGGCCATGAGACATTTCCATGGGGTCTCTCCAATTGCTGGAGGGCGCAGCCTCCATTTTATCCCAATTTCCCAGACACATCTCCCTCTCTGTTTCCCCATTGCTGAGGGACTGGAGAGGTACAGACTGCCCCAATCCCCTGATACAGACCCTACAGACCCCTTCTCCTGTGCATCCCCCCTTTTTATTCTTTGTGTCTCTGTTGTTTTTCTCTCAGTGTAGGGGTTTAGCAGTGCCGTGGGTCAGTACCAGTCTGTGTCAATGGGTGGAATTCCTGTGGAATTTATGGTTCCTCCCATTGCTTCTTTCACCTATCAGGATCTGCCCCTATCTCCCAGCAGACCCCACAGTTTGTAAAGACACCTCYCTCTCATTCCTTTCAAATCCGTGCCATGGGCAGGGACACCTTCCACTGTCCCAGGCTGCTCCAAGCCCTGTCTAGAAAGAGTCACAGTTTCAATCTTTTAATAAATAAAAGATTTTTTTTTCATCATATAAAAATGGTATTTTGGGGGGTGGAGGGTTAAATGAACATACTGGTCTACAACTCCTTGCAAACAATTTCTTACCTTGACAAGTGACCTGGAAAAAGAAATTGAGGAGAGACTACAATATGTGGAGCCTCATCCACAAAGCAGCTTTGCTTTTTGATATCTAYGACTCGTTTGTTGAAGTAATTTTATCAGAAAAATGTACAGAATATCTTTTGTGCCTTTTGAAAGATTCATCCCTTACACATGCATAATAGATACAGGGGTTCCTGAGGTTTCACCTTTAATCTGTGTCTTCTGTAGTTAGTTTGTTTTATGTTTTCCAGTTAACATTAGCAGTGTATTTATTCCTATAAATACATAGGAAATTATTGGGTGAAATGTTTTTATCTAATAAATTTTGATGACAGATCATAAAACATTGTGTAAAGATGCACAGAGATGATTTTAGAATACTTGCCACACAGCTGGGAGCCCATTATAAATTAGAACACAAAGATTTATGTGCTGCTCCACAGCGTGTTTTAACACAATTTAAAGAAACGTTAAGCAGGGAAATGCATTCTGCAATTATTTAATAATGCATTAGGGTATCAGTGTTACTTTAATTTGTTGAGGCATCATTTTTCCTTTGTAGAACCCTAAAAATCAGGCTGCCAGCACAGTCATGCCTTGTCCAGTTGGTGCCATCAATGTGTATTGGCCTGGTTATTTCCTTTAGCTGGGCCTTGGGTTTAGCAGGATTTGGGTTTTACTTTCTTCTGAATTTTTTTTTTCCGGTTGCATTTGATGTTTTGCTCTTGTTTTTAATTTGGACAACCCTGAAAGTTTTTTGTCTTGTCTCATTTAGATCAGAAATGTTGTTGTAGGAATCCTTCATCTCTTATATAAGAGGGTTGTTCTGGATGCAGACACCCACCCTTGAGGGGGATTTCATTGGCTGCTTTAGCCCACTGCCACTGCTCCCTGCCCTCCTCAGCCAGTCCTTTCCTGGATCCAGACAGTAAAATACTCATGGGACTTAAAAAAAAAAGCAAAAAAACCCCTTATATGAATAAACTTATTAATTAATTATAATATAATCATATAACATATTTATATAAACTATATACTATATAAATAATATGATTGTGTAATATATAATATAATATATATAAATATAAATATATAAATGTGTAATTTAATACATAATATATTGATATATTATATAAATAATTATAGATTGTAATAGTATTATTTCTTTATAATTATATATCTAAATGTAATTTATTTTAATTATTCAGAGGAATTGTTCTTCTTGAAGTTGAGGTATTTATGCAATGGGAGATGTGCTTTCCTCCTCTGCTCTGCTCTGCTCTGCTCTGCTCTGGTGAGACTCCACCTGGGCATTGTCCAGATCTGGGGTCCTCAGCACAGGAAGGATCAGGACACAACTGATCAGGTCCAGGAGAGGCCATGGGTCTGATCCAGGAGTGGAGCACCTTTATGGAGCCAGGCTGGGAGAGCTGGGGAGGAGAAGCTCCAGGGAGAGCTCAGAGCCCCTGCCAGGGCCTGAAGGGATCCAGGAGAGCTGGAGAGGGGCTGGGGACAAGGGATGGAGGGACAGAAAAAGGGAGAATGGCTTCCCATTGTGAGACAGCAGGGACAGATGGGATTTTGGGAAGGAATTGTTCCCTGGGAGGGTGGRCAGGCCCTGGCACAGGGTGCCCAGAGCAGCTGTGGCTGCCCCTGGATCCCTGGCAGTGCCCAAGGCCAGGCTGGACATTGGGGCTGGGAGCAGCCTGGGACAGTGGGAGGTGTCCCTGCCATGGCAGGGGATGAGCTTGTGTTGGAGTTTTTCCCAAGGAAACCATTCTGGAGTCTGTGTTTGCTCTGGCAGCTCCACTCTGCTGGCTYGGCCTTTGCAAAGGAAGTGCTGTGGATCTCCCAATGGGAGCACTGTGGGCAGAGGAACATTTCCTGTGTGCCTGGTGCCTGAGTTCCCTCTGCCCCATCTGCTGCCTCCTCAAGCCCCAGGGAGCACGGTGGCCCTGGGAATGTCACCCCTGGCAGCTCTGTGTCCCTGAGGAGCAACCACAGGCACACTCAGGAGCTGCTCCCTGTGCTCTCCCTGCCCTGTGGAGCGGGCATGCAGGGCCTGAGCTGGCATCACTCACTGTGACACCCAGGGGTGTGCAAAGGGCATGTGCCACCCCCCATTCCTGCTGTGTGTCCCCTGGCAGGCGTTCCAYGGGGTGTTCCAGAAGGCCATCGAGCGGGCAGCTCCAGCAGAGAGCCTGGCAGGGCGGGTGCTGAGCCTCACCGACAGCATCACCTTCTCCGTGTTCCAGTACACGGCCCGGGGGCTCTTCGAGAGGGACAAACTGACCTTCAGTGCCCAGCTCACCTTCCAGGTAACAGCACCCGGGCAGAGTGTGCAGGGCGCTGCCAGAGCAGCACATGCAGGGCTGGGGCTTGATTGTCTCCTCTGCCACTCTTGAAATCACAGAATCCCAGAGTTATTCAKGTTGGAAAATCCCTCCCAGCCCATGGAGTCCATCCTGTGCCCATCCCCACTTTGTCCCCAGCCCAGAGCACTCAATGCCACCTCCAGCCTTTCCTGGGACACCTCCAGGGATGGGCACTCCAAACCTCCCTGGGCAGCCCCTGCCAAGGCCTGAGCACCCTTTCCATGGGGAAATTCCTCCTGATGTCCCCCCTGGCCCTGCCCTGGCCCAGCCTGAGGCCGTTCCCTCTCCTCCTGTCCCTGTTCCCTGGAGCAGAGCCCGACCCCCCCGGCTGTCCCCTCCTGTCAGGGAGTTGTGCAGAGCCACAAGGTCCCCCCGGAGCCTCCTTTGCTCCAGGCTGAGCCCCTTTCCAGCTCCCTCAGCCTCTCCTGGGGCTCCAGACCCTTCCCCAGCTCCCTCAGCTGCTCCTCATAGGATTTATTCCTGTGGATAACAGGCACGGATGCTGTGTTAGATTTGAATTATTCTGGTTATTTGAGAGWGTAATTCCTGCTTACAGGACCTGAAAAAAAAGGGCAAAGCACTCTGGCCTGAAAGGATTTTTGCATTAGCCTGAACAAGTGCTTGCTGCAGAGCTGCTCTGCCATGGCCACTGTGTTTGTGTAATTCTTAGTGTGCAATCTGAGCAAGGAGACCTTTGCACATTGCTATGCTGAGATCAAATCAGGCACTAAACTGTGCTGGGGATGAAGCTGTGAGGCTGATGTAATGTCTGGGCAGTGAATGGCTGTGTAAATGCCCTGACATGTAGAATGACAGAATAAATAAGGTTGGAAAAATCCTCCAAGAATGCAGATGTGAAGATTGAGCTGCTGAAACACTCCAGCTCTGGTTTACCTTGATCCAGTGATGGCCATGACTTTTTTAATTCTACATAAAAAAMCACTGAGTGTAAAAGTGAAAGAAATTGTATATACACACAGGTAACAAAAATGGACTCTAACAAGATATAAATTRATATTAATCAATAATTAAATTGTCTGCGTGTAAAAGCTCAGCTTGTATTTTGCAATGCCAGCCATAATTCTGACCCACGGGACACCTACCTTTGCTAACATGTGTCTCTAAATAAAGTGTTGCAGGAGCTMACATTGTGCTTGTAATTGCACCAACATTGGAAATAATAAATGATCAGTTCAATGTGTCAGGAAGAGCAGCAGCCACAGTGCCAGAGWGTGCAGGCAGTGCAGTGATGAGCACAGGATGCTCCCAGATAAAAAAGATTGGCTCTTGAGCCCAGTGCCTCGTTGCCCTCACTGGTTGCAGAGGTGCCAGTGCCCCATCAGCATCRGTGGGACAMAGAGCAGGATCTGGRACAAGGAAATGACACACTCACTGCTCCAGCACTGTTTTTTTCCACCCCAGAATTGGTGTTCAGAGTTTTGCAGTTTGAGATTTTGGAATTCTGGCAGTGCAGGCAGAGCTGTGGCTCCAGCTGGGCTCATCCATGGCTTTCCAGAATTACCTCTGGCAGTCTGACTCCATTCATTCCCCAAAATCACCACTGGTGGTGAAAACGTGGGAATGGCCCAGGTGCTCTCCTCTCATGGTGCAGGAACCACGAGGGTGGTGGGGATTTTGGTTTGGTTTTTGTCTTTTTTGTTGCTGTTTGTTTGGTTGTTGTTCATTTTCCCAAACACTCTCAGAATGTCTCCATTTGCTTTCTAAATTGAGCAAGCGAGTGGGGGATGGCCAGGGCCCTGGAGCATTCCCTGGACATACTCTGGCTCCTTCAGGGAATTCTCTCCTCCCCAGCTCTGGCTCTCAGGTACAGGCACCTCCAGCCTGGCTCTGCTGCCAGGGCCTTCTCCTCAGGTGCTCTCTTTCTACCCACCTGGATCTCAGCCCTTTCCATATGGTTTTCCCAGTTTTTTCCTGTTCTTCCTCTTTTTTTTTTTTCCCTGTTGCCAATCTCCACGCTCATTCCTGGTCCTCCTTTGGGAAACCCAGAGCACCCACAAGCTGTGACCATCACACCTCTCCAACATGGGGTACCCTGTACATTTCAGCCACACATTTTGCATGTRCAGGACTTGAATAATTAATCTGCTGGAGTTTGTCATTGCTCTGGATCCTGGCTGCTCAAGGATCTCTTGTTTGTTTGGAATTACAGATCCTTCTGATGAATAAAGAAATCAACCCAGCAGAGCTGGATTTCCTGCTCAGATACCCAGCCCAGCCCGGAGTCACGAGCCCTGTGGAGTTCCTGTCTGATCATTCCTGGGGAGGAATCAAGGTACCTAAACCATGGGAAATCAGCTCCCCTGATCTCCTCTAAAAGCCCTTCAGCCCTTCAGCTGGGTCTTTGTGGCATTTGGTGAGCAAAGTTCTGCCCAAACATGAGGAGCAGCACAGAAAGGCCACAGACATGGAGAGTTCTGCAGGTTCAACACTGACTGAGGGCTCTTCCTGTACCCTCATTGTGTCCCCAAGAAGGTGACTTTTCTGTCTGAGATTTAGGCTTCCCCCTGTTAGGTCAGACTGAGAACCCCCTCAGAGGTTTGTGGTTGTGGTTTGTAAAGAACATGGAGATGTCCCTGTGTTTGGGAAGAAGTAGGAATTACTGCAGGGATATGCTGGGGGATGTGTCTGACAGCTGCCAGACCTGCAGGGAAATATGGGAATGGGAATGGGAATGGGAATGGGAATGGGAATGGGCAGGTCTTGCAGCTTCCAGGTGTCTGGAGTGGGAAGGGAAGAAGAGCATCCCAAAGAGATAAGAGTTATCCCAAATTTGCTCCTATTTGTCAACAAATGTGAATTGTGCTGGGTTTGGAGCTGATTCAGCAGGGTGGGGTTTGTTTTCTGAAAAGGGTCAAAGTATTCTCCACCTTCAGCCAGTTCGTTCTCACCTTGCTGGAGCTGGGATTCTGTCTCTTGTCAGACTGTGGTATGATCAGTCTCTGATCAATCATTTTTATTTAGAGCATGTTGCCTCTGTGGGACATTTTCCTGGTGCTGTGAAATGGGGAGTGAGGACTTCCCAGTTGCACTGGGATGGCTCTCAGATTTTCACCTGGATTATTGGGTTTTCCCTTTCTCTYCCTTCCCCCTGCTGAATGGAGAATKTGTCTRGTTCCTGGAGGGGGACCAGACACAAAATCTTCATCCAGGCCCAAGCCATGTCTGTATTGTCTGTCTCTCTGTTTTGTGGGGCTCTCCAGAGCAGTGCAGCAGCCCTGGTTTGTGGTGCCCTGTGCCTTTCCAGTCCTTGGCTCCCGGGGCTCCCTGTCCTGCAGGCAGCACAGAGCTCAGCTCCAGGGCAGCTCAGGAGCCAGAGGWGCTCCATGGCTCTAACACAGCTCACCCACAGTGATGTCAAAGGGCAGCCTGGAACCGTTCATGGCACATGGGGCTGCCCTGAGCAGGAGCTGCCATCTCCAGCTCCTCTCTGGCAGTGAGGACYGAGCCCCTGCCTCATTCTGTGTGACCCAGCTCATGTTAAAATGTCACARTCACATTTTCAGCCACAGAATAAGCTTGGAACTTCCCACTAAATGAGCTCTGTTCAGCCTCTAAAAGGTCTATTTCCATAATAATGAAGGAATTAAAAAAGCCTTTTCCTTAATCATCTTCTGCTTAGGGTGGCACTTGGCTGTTCAGACAGCAGCAGCTTTACTTTTSTTCCTTATTTGAAGACAAATTAAATGGACACTTCAGGTCAACACTCATAATCAGGAGGACTCAGCCATCAAGCCCATGAAACTCAGTGCTTTGTAACAGCATATTTTGTCTTTGGGCTGTGCAGTCCGTGTGGATTGTGGGTGTACATGAACATTACTGGTTGACATCACAGGTTTTCTCCACTCTGCTCTGTGCCTGCCCGGGTTCAGCCTGGGAAAATGTGGGTTGAAAGGTGCCTTTCAGTCCTCTGGAGTCCCTCTAGGTTCTCATCCTGCCCTGCATTGCAAAACTTTCTACTTCAGTCCTTTGAGCTTCCTCTGGAATATGACTTTTCTTCTACTTTCAGGCTTTCAGGCTTTTATTCTCATTTTGGGGATACTTTTATGAATTTTAGGAAACACATAAGCTTCCTGGAACTTGAGGACATGGTTTAGTGCTGGTGCTGGGTTGATGATTGGATTGAGTGATCTCARAGGTCTTTTCCAACGTTTATGATTCTGTGATTCTCTGTTACTCCAGGAGTGCCCAAGGATGCCTTTGCTACCAGCCTGCAGTGCTACATTTGATGCCACAGGGATTTTTGCCTTTTCCCTTTTCTATATCTGTAACCTTCCCAGCACTTTTCCCCACCCTKTTCCCAGCCAGAAAGCCCAAACCCATTCCAGAGCTCCAAGCCCCGGGGGCACAAGGTCCCATCCTGTCCTGGTTCTTCCTGGGAACCAAGGCTGGGAACAAGGTCTGTCAGACCCATTTCCATCAGCAAGGACAGCTGGGACCGAGGGTGGGGGGCTCCAGAGAAGGGGCCTGACCTGGGGGGAATTGCATCA
>NW_026623600.1:641618-643901 GCF_030028575.1 Malurus melanocephalus
GGAAAGGTTCTTCTGTGCCCAGAGGGTGCTGGCACTGCCCAGGCTCCCCAGGGAATGGTCCCGGCCCCGAGGCTGCCAGAGCTCCAGGAGCGTTTGGGCAGCGCTGCCAGGGATGGACAGGGGGGGATTGTTGGGGGGTCTGGGCAGGGMCAGGGGCTGGWTCAGTGATTCYTGTGGGTCCTTCCAGCTCAGGATATTCCAGGATTCTGTGATCCAGGACACAGCCAGGAGAACAGGCAGTGCCCATGTGTGTCTGTGCTGTCAGAGCTGCTGTGACACCAGCAGGGAGCTGCTCCTTGGATCTCAGACCCCGTTACCATTGAGCGAGGGCTTCTCCCCTTCCAGCAGCTGCTGGAATTCCCTTCCACCCCTGGATGTGCAGCCTGTGCTCTGTCACCCTGGGCCAGCCCAGAACGAGTTCTGGGTGTTTATCATGGGGTCCCTGTGTGGGGGGAGCTCCTGAAGGCAGGAATTGAGCGTGGGCTGTCACTGCAGTCCCTTCCCAGCTGAGTCCCCCCAAGATGAGCCCTTCCCACTCAGCTTCCTCTTCCCCACTGAGGAGGGTTTGTGGTTGGGATGGGAGCTGTGGTGCCCAGAAATGCTGCTCTGCATGTGAAGCTTTCCASGTGTGCTGCACCCCTCAGGTGTCCTCAGGCTGCATCCAGTGACCCCAAAAACTGCTCATCTCCAAGATCTGCAGACACTGCCCAGTAATCTGCACTAATTTTATGAATTTCAGGATTTTCACATAGTGAATTCTGCATTATCAGATACTGAATACCCTTCAGATTGCCTTTTGTGACAATTGTGGTATTGATTTTACTATAAATAATACRGTTGGTGTCAACTTTATTATTGTTTGTGTTCTGTTGATGTCTGTTGGTTTATTAGCCTCTGAGTTTTTGGCAATTCCAGTTACTTGAGGCATGGATTTAGTACAATCATATTTTGTCACAGGCTGCTATAATTAGGTTAATTAGTCATGGCTTCTACACTGCTTATTAGCAGGCTAAAATCTCCTTTTCTTATATCAAGAAGATTAAGTGCTATAATAAATTGTTTCTTCAACAAAGCTTGAGCAAAGTACATTTCAGATTTATATTTCAAATTCAAAGTGAAATTTAGCATTCTGCTGATTTTTCACAGAAACACTGAAAATGCTCCAGCCCAAAGGGCTCCTCTTGCCAGAGGGTTCTGGCCAAGATAGTGCCAAAAGAAATCAATATTGATATTTGTGGGCCACTCTGAGCCTCCCACTTCGGGCACATTAACTTCCAAGTAAACCTCATTAAATGTTGAGGGCTCTGGGCATGCAACTGGCYTTGTGTGACTTGGCTTATTATTTATTGTTGGGGGTTGATTAATAATAGATATAGGCCAACAATCCTGTGCAGTGTGTGGCTGTTTGCAGCTCATCATGCTGGAGCATCTCRTTTGTGGAACACTCATTTATGATTTAGTTTTCCAGCTTCTTTCAAGTTCRGTACAAAGTTTCACAGAGCCTTTTGCTGTCAGTTGTGTGCCAGGGAAGGTCAGTATTTATACCCCTGGATGAAGAAACTCACGTCCTGTCCATGGTTTGTAGGGAAAGGTAATAGCTTTTATTATATCTGCTGATGGATTTGGGAAAATGGGTACATTTCAGGCTCTTTGGTGCTTCTTTAAACCTGAAACAGGAATTGAATTCAAGYTAAATAAAGGCTGGGAAAAGCTGCTCTGAGCTTGGCTGGGTTCTGTTCATCTGTGAGGCTGTGTGGGAGGGAATGGCACCTGTGGAGCCCCTGTGGAGGAGCATTGCTTGGCTCTGGAGCAGGGGAGATGTTAGCAAAGGGCACAGGCATCAGCATCAGTGCAAATCCCGTCTCTGGGTCGTGGAGGGTTAGCTGAGAGCAGCAAGGGGACAGAATTCTGTCATTTAATTAAAGCAGTGCCTTTGCTGASTGCCGTTGTTGCACAGAGGAGTTGGTCATTTCTGTCCTAAAGCCTCTTATTTGCAAGGGTTTAGCAGTGATCCCTTGAGGAGGCAGAAGTATTCTTTTACTCCTAATGAGGTTTTCTGMCTCTCTTCAATTTCCTTTATTGCAGCCTGTTTTACTGTTCTCCCCCTCTGTGTTCACAGTGTCTGCCCTGAAAGTTTTTATTTCTCTTGGTACTTCTGCAAACATTTTCTGTGGCCATTTCTCCTGCCTCGGCTGGGGCTTTCCTCACTGGTAAATGTGTGGGCACCCCTTAGACCACCGTGCTGCTTCTGCTGGAGCTGTGGCCACACTCCAGGGCTGCCCA
>NW_026623600.1:644991-682463 GCF_030028575.1 Malurus melanocephalus
TTTTAGGGAAAGTTTTGGGAAAGCACAGCAGGAAAGACAAAACAGCCACACCAGACCAAGCACCTGTAGGGCAGACATTTCTGCTCTGTGATCAGCAATTCACACAAACATCAGCTCCCAGTGTTCTGCGTGGTCAAAGAAAACATTCCCACATTGGTGTTTATGGCTGGAATCAATCCTTTGCTGTGCACCTTTCCCAAGGGAACAGAGAGCTCTGATCAAGGTCCAGAGGATTGTAACAGGCTGCTGCTTCCATGCAGAGCTCTTGGCAAGGTYGGGATGGCTGTGGCTGCCCTGTGCTGCTGCAGGAGCCCTGGAGTGTCCCACCTTGGGTGGTGCCTGGCCATTTCCCCACAGCAGGAGCGTTCACCACAGCCAAAGGTGAGCCAGCAAGGTGCTGGCAAACATTGTGGCTCACCCTGAGCTGTTGTCTGACCCTCCTCTGTGGGCACAGGCTGAGGGGCAGAGCAGCAGGGAGGGGGCAACACCTTCCCCTGGCTGTGCAGGGCTTGGAGACCCACAAAAAAAGCCCCTCTGCCCATGGCCTGGCACAGCCTGACCCTGGAGCAGCCCTGGGGATCCGTGGGGGTGGGTTGAGGCCTGGGTTTAGACCCTGTGTCCATCAGTGGCTCAGGCACAGCCTCACAGGGCACGGCCACACCTTCTGTTCTGCCCAGAGCAGAGTGGGGTGCAGCAGAGTGCTGTGTGTGTGCCTGCTGAGGTCACCTGAGTGTCCCCTGGGCCGAGCTGGGCTCTTGCCAAGCTGGGCTCTTGCCAAGCACTGCTGATGGAGCCAGGGGCTGTGTCTTCGTGGTCTTCATGGTCACRGTTGTCTTGGCCAACAGTGGGAGGAGAGCTCCCTGGTGCCCCAGTCATCCCAGCTGCCACGTTCTCCCAGACTCCGGCTCCTCCATAGCATGGGGAGTTGGATATCAGGAAAAAGTTTTTTAGGGAAAGGGTGATAAAGCACTGGACTAGTCTGCCTGGGAAGGGGGTGGAGTCACCATCCCTGGCTGTGTTTAAAAAAAGATTGGATGTGGTGATGGGTGCCGTGGTTTAGTTGGGGTGTCAGGGGCATGAGTTGGGCTCAAAGATCTTGAAGGTCTCTTCCAACCTTGRTGATTCWGTGATTCTGTGATTSTSTGATTSTSTGAYTCKRTGACTCTGTGACTCTAATTCTGATTCTGTGACTCTGATTCTGTGATTTTGTGATTCTGTGAYTCTGTGGTTCTGAGCCGTGTCCATGCTGTGGTCCCTGGCTCCCTGGGGTGCACGTGGCTGTCCTCGTGTCTGGCTGTTCCCAGCGGTTGGGATGTGCATTTCCCGAGCCTGGTTTCCTTTGTGACATTTCCTGCAGTGCCTCTTCAGTGCTGAATGCAGATGTGTCCCACGGGATAAGTGCAGCGAGTTAATACACAGCACGAGTACACCTGGCCAGCTTGGATTACTTCTTATCCCAATCATTTCCCTCATCTTTTTCTGAAGAGGGAGAATTTTCATTATGGAGATATGAAAACGCCACTGAAAGGGCATTGTTTAATAAATGTGATGTTGAATAATGAGCTCTAAATACTGAATTCAGCTTTCGAGGAGGAGAACAGCCCTAGACAAAGTCGTATATTAACTCCATATTTATAATTTTGCAGAATGCAGATGATAAGATTGCGTGCGTGGCTTATGAGATAAAATACCAAATCATATATTTTGCATTTAAGAAAACTGGAAWTTTTTTTTGAGGACAAAAGAAAAGAAATCTCTCTTCCAGCTTTCACTTTTTGCACTTTTTAGATGAGGAAATTTTTCATTCTTCTCCAAGATCCATTGTGGCACAAGCTGCTGCATACATTGTGCTCTCTGTGCATATGCAATGTCCTTTGATCAGGCTGGTCAGACAGGAAAGGCTCGCAGCTCAAGCTCTCCTTCTACATTCTGAATTATTATTATGCCAGAAAATCATAGTCTTAATTAAATATCTTCCATTAGCTCAGTTCTTCAGATGTACAGCCTTTTGGAGCATCTTTGATAGAAAGCATTGATTGTGATACTTCAATGGGCATTTATCTGCTCTCATCTGGAAGTTTTCTAAGGACATTTTTCTGTCCTCTGGATCAAGTCTCAGAGAAATATTCCCAATGTCTCCCTGAAATGCTACTTGAGAAGGTTTTACCTTTTTTTTCCCCTTCTCTTTTTTAACCTGCTGGCTAACGATCTGATGCTTATCTGAAATACAACAGAGATTGTGATCGCATCAAATATTTAAGGACACACTTTGTCAGTTTGATTGCCGAGTGGAAATTGAGTTTTTCTGGGTGCTCCACAGCCTTGTTCCCTCTCAATCCACCCTGACACAAAGCCTGCTGTCAGCTGAACATTTAGAATGTAAAAGCTCCTTCACCCTCTAAACAGAGGGAAAGGGGAGTAATGGCTTCATCATGCCCTTGGGCYACACCAACCCCAGGCTGGGACAGTGGGACTGGAAAGCTGGGAAAGGCCCTGGGGGTGCTGTGACAGGCTGGACATGAGCCCAGGGGTGCCCAGGGTGGCTGCAGGGCCAGGGCAGTGCCCRTCCCCTGAGCTGGCACTGCTGGGGCACCTCCAGCCCTGGGKACAGCTCTGACCAGAGAACATGGAGGGGCTGGAGCRTGTCCAGGGCAGGGAACGGAGCTGGGGAAGGGTCTGGAGCCCCAGGAGAGGCTGAGGGAGCTGGAAAGGGGCTCAGCCTGGAGCAAAGGAGGCTCCGGGGGGACCTTGTGGCTCTGCACAACTCCTGACAGGAGGGGACAGCCGGGGGGGTCGGGCTCTGCTCCAGGGAACAGGGACAGGAGGAGAGGGAATGGCCATGTGGATGTGGCATTTGAAGACATGGTGCTGCTGGGTTGATGGTRAGACCTGGTGATCTCAGAGGTCCTTTTTAACCTGAACAATTTTCTGATTTTGTGATAAAGGATCTGTTGGAGCTCCTCATTGCTCCTCATGGTGTGACAGAGCCCTTTCCCTGTTTTTTCCCTGGCAGGGTGGCTCACATGAGGAGCTGTGGGGATTGCAGACTCAGTGCTCAGCTCGGTTTTGACTGGACGTGACCTCTGGGACCCCGGGGGTAACACCAAGGCTTTTCCTGGCTGGGGCACATGAGGTGCCTTTTGTGGAGGCTCTCACAATCCGCCTTTCATTCCCACAATGTGACCACAGAGCAGCAGTGGATCCCTGTGTGTCACAGGAGTCCTTCCCCCAGAGCTGGCCCAGCCTCTCCTGCAGTCTGGGGTGATTTTTGAGTGCTCCAAGGTGGGGACAGGAGACAGGGCAGCAGTGAGAAGTGTCASACACCTGCAAACACAACTGTGAGAGGAGACTGAGGAGAGGGAAGGGGGAAGGTTGAGGAACTCAGGACTAAGAGGACAGGAGGGTATGATCTCCAAGAGTGGCCTCTGGAAGGGCAGAAGCAGCTGGCTCCCTGTGCCAGTAAAAGGCAGAGCTGGGGCACCTCAAAGGGCTGCAGGGAAGGAGCACAGCAGAAGTGTGAGAGTCTGTGACACGGGGACACTCTGTGACACAGGGCACTGCAGCTTCCATGGCCAGAGTCTGAGCAGGGCTGTGACCACGGTGGGGGAGGATCTCAGGGCTGCGAGCACCGGCTCTGTGAGGAGCAGCTCTGGGGGATCCCAGCTCTGGGAGGAGCAGCTCTGGGGGATCCCAGCTCTGGGAGGAGCAGCTCTGGGGGATCCCAGCTCTGGGAGGAGCAGCTCTGGGGGATCCCAGCTCTGGGGGATCCCAGCTCTGGGAGGAGCAGCTCTGGGAGGATCCCAGCTCTGAGAGGATCCCAGCTCTGGGAGATCCCAGCTCTGGGTACACCAGTTTTGGGGCATCCCAGCTCTGGGAGGAACAGCTCTGCAGCTCAACCCCTCTGGCTGCCTGTTGGCGAGGGCAGTCCTGCTCTGGTGCTACCGGGAAATCTCAGGTGAGACCATCAGGGTGAAGAGCTGGGAGAAGTCTCATCAGGGGATGAGTCCATRCATCTGTGTCCTTTATCAGGACAGAACCATGGACCCTGAGAGCTTTCCAGCAGGGGACATTGGGACAGATACATCAGCTGAGTCTGAATGGGGCACATTTTTTTTCTTTCAGTTTTGCTGTGCACTGGCCCATGATGGCGATGATCCATCTGGGTTTATAACGAAATAAATCCAGGGAAGTTTTCAGAGATACACAAGTATCTTACCTTTCAGCTGCCCTCACAGACCCATGCCCAGCTCTGGTCCTGCCTGTGTGTCCCCAGTTTGCTGAGAGGCACCCAGGAGTGAGGAGGGAAGATGGAGGCTTGGGAGAACAGCCTGACTTTGCAAGGCCCCTTCTCAAACCCACTGGAACAACCTTTTTAGAAAACACAGATTAAATGTCAACAGGAACCCATCTGGGGAACATCTCAGGCAAAATGAGGGAAGTGTGGTGGGTGGTTATAAGCAATGAGAATACAAAGATTATGACTAAGTCTCTTTTCTGTTACTGACCTTTCCTGACAAGTGGAGCTGGCTCTCAGTATGCACTGGTGGGAAGGAGATGAGTGCTGAAGCCATTGTTCCCTAATTTATGATCCAGGTTTCACTGGAAATTTCCCAAGGAAAGGTAGTGAGATTTGACCCATCGCTCATCAGGCTGCTGCTGGTGTCCCAGCACAGGGTGCCTGTGTGTTGTGATGCTCTGGGTTCCTGCAGGTAAACAGGGTGGCTTTGTACAGTAATGTGTTKGGGCTCTGCACACCTTCTGTCCCCATCAAAATGTAAAAACAGCAGGAGTTGGAAGGAGACAGGGGCACACAGTGCTTTGAGCTTGTCAGTCAGCTTTTATGAACAAAATAAGGAGGGCTAAAATAACATTTTTGTGTTGAAAGGTGATTGAAGCTTGGCAAACCCGTCAAATCTTTATTTTCACCTTTGGTAGAGGTTTTTCTTATGAGTTAAATTATTCAGGTAGTGCGGCTAAACAGAAAATAACACCTTCAGTGTATGAATAATACAACCCAAAACCTAGGATGGGAGAGATTGCAAATAATCCATCATCTGCTACATTAATTCCTCCAGTTAACAGTAGTATTTAAATGGAGCAATTCATCTGCCTCTACGTCTTTTTCCTGAATGATCCAATCTATCAATTGAAGCCAGGTGCAGGTCTCACTTTGCCATTCTTCCAGGAGCTGTCATTTTCCAGCTGTGGGAATGCTGCTTTTCCTAAAGACTTCTGGGCCAGCTGCAGAAAATGAAARAAAGAAATTATRACTATTTTCTGAAACCTGTATAAGCAGTGCCCATGGACAGTGCAAACAGGGTCAGTGGCACAACTGCTGAGCCCTGGGAACTTCTCATCTGTGGATCTCTGCTCTAAAACTGTAATGCGATTCATAAAGCCACAGCTCCTTAATTGTGTGAGTGAAATCGTGACTAATCATCAGGATTTAATCATCTCACAGATTATTAAAACTGTGAGAATATTAAATATCGGTTCTTTCCAGTGTTGTCAGGTTGTGTGATTTTTATAGAGAGATGTTTGATGTTKTGTGCTCCCTACAGAATGTAAAATCTAAAGCAGAGGCTCCATTATTTTTTAAAGAAAAGACATATAAGTAAAAACTGAAAGTGAAAACCAGATATAACCTGAAGCCTTAAAAGATAATGACAGCTTTTACAAAAACCCTCAAATTCCTTTTTTTAAAATTTCTTTCTGTCTTTTAAAACGCCGTCTCCTGGCTGCTGGGGATGTAGGTGCTGGGTGTTCAGAGTGTTTTGGCAGCACTGCCTTTTTTCACCCTGTTTGTGTCAGGACAGGGCACGACAATGAGATTATTTTGTCTTGCCTTGACCCAGAGATGGTTTTGAGTCACCTCTCTGAGAAGGGGTGTTTTAAATTATGGAAATATTTTAAAATGCAAAACAATCTTTTTTTTTTTTTTTTTAAAGGGGGGGAATTCCTTTTGGAACTGAGGGGAAGAAAACACAGCGATAACATATGTGTTTGGCTTTTTTTTAGGTTCTATAAAATCTTACAAAGAAACACCTAAACCTGAGGCCAGTTTGAACAGATGTTTTCCTTAGAAAAGTTGCCTTGAGTGATCAGAGCAATTCCCTCTAATAAATGTGCAAAACTTGTGCTGTGTGTGGAACTGGGAGATAACTCATGTGAAGCAGCTGATGCCTTAGGATTTTTAGTTTCTATATTTTCATGTATCTGTATTCTCGTACTTCTCCAATGCAAAGCACTGAGCTCCTGTTCTCCCATCTTTAGACAAAACAATTCCTCTCTGGTCTGAAATCCAAGGACACTTCGCTGCCTCAGGGCCCCAAAATGTGGAAACAACAGAGAATTGGGGGGAGCAAACTTGGGGTGGGTGACATCATCACCTGAAGGTGTCATTGGAGAATTGGGGCCCAATGTGTTCATGAGACAGAACTGATAAAAGGGGAAGATCTCGTGACTCGGGGTCCATTCTGGGTGCAGCCTCAGGAGGAGGCTTTGTCTGCCCTGAATGTACCAGTAGGCCTGGATTAAATTAAATTAAATCTGCTTTTATTCTCCTAACTTAGTCTGGCCTCTGTTTCAGGTAAGCCTTGTTTTAGGCATCACAGCAGTGACAGCAGCCTTTTGGAGCTGTTCTCTTCTCTCGATGGTCCTGTACATTCTGAGGGTTTCCTGTGCTCTCTGGGTCCCCTCGCTGTCCCCAGAGGTGTCCCCACCCTGTCCCCTCAGTCCTTGGCTGGCTCTGGGTGTGTCAGCACTCAGGGCTGCCCTGCCCTGGTGGCATTCTGCATTCCTGTCCAGAGCCAGGGACAGGAATGGTCCCTGCTGTGTTTCCAGCAGCTGGGAGGGATGAGGGAGCTCTGCATTGGGAATGTGTGAAACCCACGGAGCTGCTGGCACTYCAGCTCCACAGAAATGCTGCTTCTGGCTTGGATGAGGAGCTGTCACAGAAACCTGGAGTGATAAAGCAACTTGTCTGCGATTCAGTGAATGGAAAACCATTTTCTCTGAGAGGATGATGATCCTCACCCTGACATGGTGTGAAGAGCCCCRTTTTGCTGAAAAAGTCTCATTTTGAAATATAAACTCAAGCCCCTTCCGTTTGCAGACATCAGAGATGATCACAGTGTGGGCTGCAAAGACAAGAGCTCGAGTCCTCCAGCCCTTTGTATCATTTTCTATTTTGACCAATTATTTTCTGTCTCTCTCAATTTCCATGACAACTCTAAGTGACAAATGTACTTTCCATTATGTGGACAAAAATAGCTCCCCTGCACAGGTTGATGTGCAGTTCCCATCTGCTCCCCCAGTGTACCACTCCTGCCTGGGAACAGGGATATGTCACTGCTGGACTGAGTTTCTTGGAAAAGTTCACAACAGAGGTGTTGAAAAGCAATTAACATTTCCAGAAAAATTACTGATTGAGAGACCTTTCACTCCACTGGCTTTTAAACAGAAGCATCTCCCATTATTACCACCCTTCCTAATAAATGCTGTTAAAATTGTTGACTAATGAAAATTTTAGTGTTAATTTATATAATACAGATTTTTTATTTGCAATTAGAGCTTTCTTGATTCTGCAATATGTTGTTCAGGGAGAGAGGGAGATTATAATTCTTKATTACGTCTGTCATTTAGCAAGAAAAAAACAATTTTTCAGAGTCTCCCTTGTTAACATCAGCCAAGAGACTTCTCGAAGCAGCAGCAGCCAAAGTTCTGAAGTGGTATTTTAAGTAAATCACGTCAAAAGTCAACAGTGAGAAGATGTTTTATATAAGCACTTGCACTGAGAATTCCCTGAATTCAACATTTGCCATTGTATTATGCTCAGCTGTGAGAAGTGCACTGAACACTTTTATTGCTGCAAGAAGCAGGGTTTGGCAGATCAGAATTTGTGGCATCATTCCTGGGAATTTCAGTTTCTCATGTTCTGTGCTCGGGTTTCTGTTTTCTCACAGACAGCAGGGTATGGCGCTGAGTTGGAGCAAGTCCTTCTGTCGCTGACATTTCTCCTTGTTAGTGCAAATCCACACATGGAAACAACAGCTGTTGAATCACTCCTTGGCTCACAGTCTTCATGGAATTCTCTGGATCTCAGGGAATTTGGCATGGGGATGGTCAGTGGAGAGCTGAGCTGGTCTGTGCTGTGGCACTGCAAACACTCGGCTCTTTGCTGTGCCTTGGGTGGTGTTGGTGGAACGGTGCCTTTGGCAGGGCTGGGGTTGTTGCAGAATTTATGGTGGGATCTGCCAGTCGTTCTGTGCCCAGAGCTTTGAGTCTGGCCTAAGCCCATGGCCTGAGAGGGAGGGTGGGGGGATCTGTCCAACCATGAGAGGACATTCCATGTCCCTGGCATGTGCCATAAGGGTCAGTTGGGACCGACTGCAGCTTGGGAGGTTCTGCTTGAACAGATTCTTTAAAAATTCATCTCCTTTATTGTAAGGACACTGCAGCTCTCAGCAGGACACCCAGAGGGGCTGAGAGCTTCACCTTGGAGGGCAGTGCTTCAATGGACACAGTCATGGCCAGACCCAGCCTGAGGCTGGACCTCTCCAGAGGTTTCTTCCAGCCACTGCTTCTGTGAAACTGAGARGATGCACAGCAACTGTCCTGGGTCCTCGGGAACAGACCCTCACCCTCTCTGTCATCCACAGGCATCAGAYCTGGCACAGGGTGCCCAGAGCAGCTGTGGCTGCCCCTGGATCCCTGGCAGTGCCCAAGGCCAGGCTGGACACTGGGGCTGGGAGTGACCTGGGACAGTGGGAGGTGTCCCTGCCATGGCAGGGATTTGCAATGAGATGATCTTTCAGGTTCCTTCCCACCCAACTCATCCTGTGATCCTACAATTCCCACTGCTAAAAGCATGGAGCCATTTGTTATCAGAAGCCTCTTTTCTGACATCTTCCTCCCCTCTCTTCACKCTCTGGGACTAAATTCAATCTGTTAGAAAGACCAGAGTTTTCTCTGCTCTTGTCTTTTAATTGCAAAGCCCTTCCAGAGAGAAAGTGGTGTTTTTTAAATTGTTTGATCCTTTGCACCAGCACCATATCTCAGTCTCTCACACCCCTGCCAGGGCCCTTTCGTGATTTTACAAGCCTGTGCAAGGGTGGAACTTTCCAGTTTGTCTGAACAAGGTGTGAAAACAGCATTTCTCAAAGAGCTGCCTCAGGAGCTTTCCAGAGTGAAGCTGTGTGGGGTGGGATGGGAGCACTGGTGKGGGGAACCCCTCTGCCCATCAAGGAGCTCCTGCTTTGCTCTGGTGCCCTTMTCCTTCCACAGAAAACAGCTCACTCACTGGCTGTTATCCTTCACTTGTCTCTTATCCRTCACTTGTCTTTTCCATTCTGTGTTCAGCTGCTCACAGCTCCAGACTATGCAAAATGAAGATGTTTGTTTCACTGAGAATTCTGCTTGGATCCAGAAGAGCCCTACAAGCTCTGCAGCGTGTTCTGCCACCACTTGTGTGAAAAAGAATTTGGATTCTTCACTTGTCTGCATAACATTTATAGTTGCCACTTTCTAACTACAAAACCCAACAGCATTTTCATTGCAATTGAAATTTATCTCATGCCTTGCTTGGCTGTTTTTTTGGGGCTTTCTTCAGCTGCCTGTTTCTKCTACAGACTTGTAGCACTGAGAARTTAATCTTTGCATGCATTTGKSAAGTAAAATTATTTGGTTTTTATCACGATCCTCCATGGGCTGAATGCTTGAAGAGAGAAAGCACCTTCCTCTTTACTTTTGCCCTGTGTTTGGGGAGATTTTGGCTCTGTGGTCACCATGAAATCAGCRGGAAGGCTCAATGTTGTGGTGTCACAGAGGGTGTGCATGAGACTGCAGGCACAGAGGGGTGAGAATGGGAGACAGGGACAGAAAACCAACAGCGTGTGTATGAAATACCCAACCCATGGCAGGAGTGTTGGAAAAAAAACAGAAAAACTCCCAAGGTCCCTTCCAACTCAAACCATTTTGTGCTTCTGTGAAGACAATTAATATTCCAACTGTGAAATCCCTTTAAAAACCATTTTTGGTGAGCATGGCATGTCTGAGCCTTTGTTCAGCACGTTTTCTCAGCAGCTGTCRTGGGGTTTGCTGCACAATTCTCCTTGTTTCTGTGGAATCAGTAAGGAGATCATGCAGCTCATGGGAATGCCAGCAATGTACTCTCCTGTCAGTCATGGGCTCCAGATTTCCAGCTCTCATCCAAAACAGTCACTTCTGGGATAACTGGCAGCAGCAAGTCCTTGTCACTGAGATTTTTTACATCTGGTTTCCAAMCAGGAGAGGAGAGCTCTTCCCTCTTTGGGTAATGAACAGGGCATGCTGCTTGATGCCAAAATCCTTCATCCTCCCCTGTGCTGTGCCTTCCAAGGAAAGTGGACAAAATCTGCTCCTGGTGTGTTTCTGACTGTGGTTGCCAGACTCCAGCTCCCTGCTGGAGCAGAACAYGAGGAGTGAGTAATGTTAGAAAAATGGCAGAGACACACTACAGGGTTGTTCTTCCTGACCTCCCCTGAATTTTTGCAGGCCCTCTCATCCATGGAGGAATTCAGGAACCTGGATCGGGATATTGAAGGGTCTGCAAAACGCTGGAAGAAATTTGTGGAGTCTGAGTGTCCTGAGAAGGAGAGGTTCCCCCAGGAGTGGAAGAACAAGTCGTCCTTGCAGCGCCTGTGCATCATGAGAGCCCTGCGGCCCGACCGCGTGCCCTGCGCTGTCAGGTGGGGCCAGGGGCAGCTCTGGGGCTGGGCTGGGTGGGCAGCAGGGGAATTCAGCCATGGGTTTGGATTTGTGAATGTTTTACAGTGTGAGTTCTGAAATATGAGTTCCTGTCAAGGGCTCTGGTGAGTGAACCATGAGAGAGGTGAGGCCCTGGCACAGGGTGCCCAGAGCAGCTGTGGCTGCCCCTGGATCCCTGGCAGTGCCCAAGGCCAGGCTGGACATTGGGGCTGGGAGTGACCTGGGACAGTGGGAGGTGTCCCTGCCATGGCAGGGGTGGCACTGGATGTCCTTTAAAGTCTCTTCTAACCCAGACTGTTCTGTGATTCAATGATCCCTGAACTCTGCAATACAATCAAGACTTTTGCTCTGAGTGGAGTTTCTTGCTGCGGGGTCAAAGCTCACCATCAGCAGCAGGGCTGGGGCAGTGTCAGTGGCCCTGGTGAGGAGCAGACCTGCCAGGGCAGCAATGAGCATCCCCATCCAGGTGTTACACATCTGCTGCAGTCTGGGTGCTCGGCACAACATTTACACATCAATAACATCCATTTCAGTTACTGGATCAGTTTGGGCTGCTTCGTAGACAGAGTAAAGAGTAGAAGTAAAGGAAAAGTCTGACAGAGGTTTTCTCTCCTTTTTTTTTTTTTTCTTTTCCCTGTAAAATGTAAAATTTATGTGCTGCTGGTTCTGAAAGTTGTAGTGGTAAATTATGCAGTGGAGGTAACGGGGCGAGGCTAAACTTGCTGMAGTTATGCAAAAGCCAGCTGCTTGTTCCAGACTAACTAAAGGTCTTTCACTCCATTAGGACTTGTTTTGGCCTCCTCTGTCCCATGCTTTGACATTTCTGTGATGTGTCTCATGCTCCTGCTCCTCCAGTATTTTATACCCCTTCACCACTTGACCTGTGCATGTAGCAGGGTGTATCACACAGTGTAGGAGCTGGACCTGTGTGTACTTTAAAGGTCACCAAAAAAATGACAAGACTGAGTGAAGTCTCCCCGTGGTCAATATTATTATTTTTTATTAGAATAAAAACYAGAATTTATCTTAATCATAATAGTCTAAGCCATCTTCTTTTTTCATTTCTTGCTCTTATGGCTGGATTCTCCATGTGTCTGTCAGTTGGAAATATTGGTTTTCCTGTTGTTGTTTAACTTGAGTAAAATGCGCTCTTGTCCTTCTGAAATTTTAGGTGCGTATTTCATTTAAGCAACAATAATTCATTTCTTTCTTACTCACAAGGCTCAGAAATAACTGGAACATCAAATTTCAGCGCCTTTCATATCTCTCTTTTATGAAAAGGGAATCCAAGTTCAAAAGCTTGGCTGGGTATTTTTAGGGTCTGGGCACATCAAGCATTTCTGTTTGCACAGGAGTATAAATTTTTTTWTCATTGTTTTGTTTTGTTTCTTATCTCAAAGTAGGTTAGAACACAAACATGTTCAATCAGTGACAATTCATTGAGCCTGCCCCAGGACTGTGGAGACTCTTCTTGAAACACAGGGCASTCAGGCACAAGGCCCAAAGACTTCAGACGAGAAATCTCAGTCCAAAAAGCAAAGACAAAGACAGAAAAAAATGTGTTTGGCTTCCTGAGTCCTCCTGGGCAGTATCAGAGTCCTCAGAGCTGCCTGGCTCGAGTGCATCCTTTTTCCTTGGGGCAGGAATTTGCTGGGAAGTACAGCAATCTGTTCATTTGTCCTTCTCATGTGGGTTAGGGAGCTCTGGTGCTCTGCCAGGAGGAAAAATGCTCCTTGGATTGGGGGGAATGCAGCCAGGGTTCCTGGGAGCCCCACAGGTCACTGGGGTGACCCCATAGCACAGGTCAGTGTTGTGACCCCATAGTGAAGGTCAGTGGTGTGACCCCATAGTGAAGGTCAGTGGTGTGACCCCACAGAGCACAGGGCACTGGGGTGATCCCATAGCACAGGGCACTGATCACATCCCATGTGCCAGCTCCACAATGATGGTATCAGATTTCTTTGGGATTTAAGATGATCCAACYCTGTAAGGTTTCCTGGGAAGCTGGGTGTTCCAGCCACTCTTCCTGCCAGATCCCYGGAGATGTTTGCACAGTCTGGCTCTTTCCCAAACCAACAGAAGTCATCAGGAGAAGCCCTTGTTCTCACTCTTTAGTGCTTCAGGGCCTTCATTTYCTCATGGAGGATTTCCCCATCAATGCCCATTTCATCCTTTGTTCTCACTGAAGAACATCAGCGAGCAGCTTCTTGCAGCCCCCTGGGCTCCCACTGCTCCTTGTCCATGTCCTGGTGTCTTGGTTTGAAAGACAGGTGTCTGTCAAGGAAGGTGGGAACGTTCCTTGGAATGGAGAGCACMSCCTGACACCCTGTWGGGCAGGGTGGTGCTGCAGCCCCGTTGCACTGATGGATGTGCTCTCGTCCAAGCGCTGATCCTGCACACAGCTCCAGTCCATCTCTCCAGCTCCAGGGCTGCTTCTGGAGCTCCTCTCCTCTGGGAATGCAGTGGGAGCAGTGTCCCAGTGTCCCACAGCCTCAGTTTCTGTGCCAGTAGGGATGTGCAGCTCCTCCTCTCTGGGCGGGGCATCTCCCAATGGGATGATGGAATTCCATGGGTCATTCCCAGAGCCCGGGATGGCCCATGAGCAGAGATGGCCCCGGAGGGTGTTATCAGGGCTGGCTCATGCTGAGGATAAAGAGCTCTGCCCCAGCTGCTTTAACAGCTCATGGAGATGGGGATAGGATACAGACTGCTTTGGGTACACCTTCCATGGAACCTGAGACAAGGGGTCAGTCAGTCCAGCAGCCACTGGCCAGGTATGGTTTGGTCACAGTGAAGTCCTTCCAGAAGCACCGGTGATTCTGCCCTGGGGACAGACCCTGGGGACAATGCAGGGGACTCAGGGCTCTGGTGCCCCATGGAAGTGGCACTCACTCCCCAGAGGAAGGGCCGTAAGCAGCCCTGGCTGTGTGCAGCACACATCAGCTTTCAGTCCCTTGTCTCACAGGGTATATTTTTATTTTTGTTCTGGCACCATTTCTCAGCTCCTGCTGCTGATATGGTGACCCAGCCCCCTGGACACCTTGTTTCAAAGACACCAYGTGTAGGGAGGGACTCCTCCAGCCCTGTCTGAGGGCAGCTCTCCCTCTCCTGCGCTTGGGGTCCTACCTGGAAGCCTCCTCTCACCTGAGTGAGTACTGTTTGAGTCCCCAAGGCAATGTTTCAAAGAGCTGAGGTGTGAGGTAAAACAGGGGTGTTGTGACGTCAGATCTGAGGGACTTTGTTAATTTTTGTAACCTGAAGCTTTCCAGCAGCAATTTAGTAAATCTTGACCCCAAACAGAAATATCTACTTGAAAGAGGTACCAAAAATGTGGAAGCTTTTTTTTTTTTTTTTTTTTTTTTTTTTTTTTTTTTTTTTTTTATTTTTTAGGCATTTCTATTCCAACTGCCTTTCACCAGTACTTGAAGGAGGTTCTCAGCTCTCAGAAAGAATTTGGCAGCCTTCAAAAGGCCTGAGTAATCCATCTGTGATTCCTGGGGTTTGAATGGAGCATCCCTGCCTTTGAATCAGTGTTGAGTGCATCTCGTGTTGTAAAGCAGCGATGTCAGGAGCTCACCCTCGGGGAATGCAGCAGAACATTCTCCACAYGCTGTGTTCTGCTCCAGCAGCTGCCGTGGAGCTGAGCCTTCTCCCGTTCCCTCCCTGGGATTTTCCTTTGTCACTCCCGTGCCGAGGCTCCGTGCACCAGATATTCTGAGAGCTCTTCCCTTTTAGCCSTCCAGATCAAAGTAATTGTGTAAATCACCTGGACTTGCTGTGGGTTGGTGCTTCCTCTGGAAGGCTGTTTGCATTGCAAAACACGCGGCAGGTTCCTGTACCTTAACTCAATTCCCTTCTCCCAAGATCCCAGACTCAGAATTGAGTCAGRGTTTGTGTTGTACCTCTGAACGCAGCCTTGGGCTGGCAGCTCCCACTGCTCCCTGTTCTCACCTCTCTTGGTCTGTCAGGAGCTGGTGGCTGCTGTGGCATCCCCCCTGTGCAGAGCACCAGGCATTGTTCCGGAGGGATAACCCAGCCTGCAGATCCTCTCCACAATTATTCCATGCTCRTTCTCCTCATTCAGTTCCTAATTCGTTCGAATCACCAAAATCAAAACTAATTGGTGGACAAGTCACATGAGGAGAGGCTGAGGGAGCTGGAAAGGGGCTCAGCCTGGAGCAAAGGAGGCTCCGGGGGGACCTTGTGGCTCTGCACAACTCCTGACAGGAGGGGACAGCCGGGGGGGTCGGGCTCTGCTCCAGGGAACAGGGACAGGAGGAGAGGGAACGGCCTCAATTTGCACCAGAAGAGGTTTAGACTGGATATTAGGGAAAACTTTTCCAATTGAAGGTTATCAAGCCCTGGCACCAACCCTGGAAGTGTCCAAAAACCTGTGGATGGGACACTTGAGGATGTGGGTTAGTGGTGAGCACAGTTGGTTGTGCTTGATAATGGTTGCACTTCATAACCTTGGAAGTCCTCTCAAACCTAATGATTCTGGGATTCCATGATCATTAATTGATTATTTGTAGAGGGATCTCCATTTTCTGAACAATGATAGACTAGCAAAAGTTTTTTTCTCTCTGGCAGAGATTTTGTAGAAGAAAAGCTGGGCAGCAAATACGTGGTGGGGAGATCCCTGGATTTTGCGACAACCTTTGAAGAATCAGGGCCTGCCACCCCAGTGTTTTTTATCCTGTCCCCAGGAGTGGACCCCCTGAAGGATGTGGAGAAACATGGTAAATAAATCCCGCCTCTAGGCACACCGCAGCATTGCTATTTATCTGCTGCATAATTATCTRAGCATGACATGCCTGTTTTGTTTTGTTTATTTTTTCTCATCTCTTTGTAGATAATGAAGTAATATGTTAAAAATAGATAATTGTGAGAGGATGGGATGGGATTTTGGTTTGGTTTGATTGTTTTGCTTGAAGTTTTTYTTTTTATATTCATCTAAAGTTTAARTGAAACTTGTCTCTTTCCTGCACTGCCTGTATTCCCAGTGTGGTTCACACTGCAGCAATCTCCRAGCTGGGTTTGTGCACAACCTGTAATTTGTGTCAGAGATAGCTCAGATGCTGTCAGATGCTTGTTGTCGAGAAAGGTTGAACCAGAAGACCCTCAAGGTCCCTTCCAACCTGCTGTTCTATGATTTTATCRTAACTAAAAATAAGCAACAGCTCCCTGTAACAGATTGCTGCTATATGGCGAAGTTTCCTTCCCATTCTTCCTGAGCTGATTTCTGTGTGGATGCTCAGATGTGGAGCTGTCAGAAGGCTCCAGAGCCAAAGGGGCTTCTGTGAGATGCCTCCCTTGAGGAGGCACCGATCCCCTCATGCACCAATGGCTGCAGCCACTGCTGTGCTCCAAAGCTGCCCTTATGTGAATTTGCTCTGGCTCTCAGCTCCTCTGTGAAAAAAATCCCATTTTCAGCCTGAACCAGAGCAGTTTGATGCCTCTGGACACTGGGCTGCTCCAAACTGCCATTCTGCTCCTCAGAAGTGTTTTTCTCTTTCCCCACCAATGTTCTTCACACACATCCCAGGCCATGACTCGATCCCATCCCTGGTGCTTGTGGCACTGGGGGTACAGAGCACATTTAAACTGTGAATCCTGCACCTCAGAGCACAGCAGAGCTGCTGCCTGGGGCTGRGCAGTCCTGGGGCTGAACACCACCAAGGCTGGCACTGACCAGTCACCCCCAGCTCAGCCACCACCCACGAGAGTGGCAGGACAGCAGTGACCTGTTCTTTTCCTCTCCACGCTGCACCTTCTGGGTCATCCCAAARTAAGGTTTGGGTGAGCCTTCACCCACATTCCTGGGAGCAGCTGTCAGAGCWGTTAAACCTCAGCAGGGGGAATTCATGGGCATTGTTTTGTGTTTCAGGCTCTTTCCACCCCCAAACTGGGGCTCATTACTGGGAATTGAAGGGACTCTTCCCCCCAGGAAGCTCCTTTAACACAGCCTGGCTTCCCTTTGGAGCCACGTTGGTGATCCTGTCCCTCACTGCGATTTTCTTGTTCGGGAAATGAAGCACTAAAATCAAACCATGAGTGGTTTAATTGGAATTGTAAAGATGAGTGTAGCTGAGCACCTGGGGTTAGTCAGCCAGAAAAGTTACAGCAAGAAAAAGCGAAAAAAGAARTAATGAAATAAAATCATTGCTCCAGAGCAGCTGCCCTGGCCTTCCAGCTCCCTCGCTGGGGCTGGATTTGGCTCATTATTGATATTTTCTCTGTCCTTCATTAGGTTTTACTAAAGAGCAAGATAATTCCTGTGATTGGAAGACAGCTCCTTGCAGATGCTGCCCACTCATGGGGCCTTTCCTTGGCATCACTGCAGTGAACAGTGCTGGGCTGGAAAYGCTTTGTGCCCTCTCTGAGTGCCCATCCCCTCCCTSCTGCAGCCAGCARGGAGGGAGCAGGGCTGRYATTGCCAGRGCAGSCTCACTGCCATYCCTCTGCACTCCTGTGATGTGGAAATAACTGATATTAATTTATCATTGATCATCTGGTTTGGGGTAGTGCCTTGGTTCTGGGATTTGTCCATCCCCTCTCGAGATGGTGGATCTTGAAGGCAGAGWAGATCAGCAGCTTTCAAAGGTGGCAGCAGCCAGAGATGGTGGGAAAGAGARCTGGAAACCCTAAAATGTGGGGAGAGATGTATCCTATGGAAGCTGTGGAAGGCTCAGCAGAGAGCTGGAGTTCAAATGTTTGCTCTCCTTATTGCCATCTGTTTTCAAYCCTGTACCACGAGATGATTCCTAAGCCTTGCAAGAGAAATCTTTTCCTCGTTTCACTCTAAAACTTGCCTGCTTTCAKCAGGAATGGGGAATTCAGGGAGCACCTGCATGCAGAGATAAGTGCAGGCAATCCCCAGGGATCGGTGCTGACTCCCTGTCTGAGCCCAAATCCATCCTGGGGGATGTTTGTGGGGCTGCTCCCTCCAGCAGCACAAATTAGGGTTTGTCTGCTGAGGACACAGCAGGGAGAGCTGGTTCCAAGCAGCTGCTCCTCCTGTGAGAAGAACAGCAACGGGGGTGCTCTGTCTTTGGGTGACAGATCCAAACCTGGCCAGGAGATTTGCAGCCCTGAGCACAGAAATGGTCTCAGCCACCACAGAGAGAACAGGGGAGGCCAGAGGATCATCACAAACTCTGTGAAGAGACCCTAAAGAGCTGCCTGGCTCGTCCAGAGCAGGGAAAGGAGTGACAGGGTTGGGTTAACAGGGTTTGGGTTCCCAGCCTGCCGGTGCAGAGATGGAGGGGGGACACAAAGTGGCTCCCAGACCACCCCTTCCTGTGGGCTTTGCTGACTCCGCTGGTGCCTTCCCACATGAAGGCACCTCCAGTGATGGTCCATGAGAAATCTGGAGGGGTCACAGCTCTCCAGGTCCCAGACACCTGGGAGGCTGTGCTGAGGCCACAGGAAGCTCTCAGGGGTTTCATTCCAGCTGCCCTCTCCAAATCCAGCTGGCTCCCAGCCATGCTGCTGCACCCAGCCTGCATTGCAGGGGCTTTCCCCCACCCAGTGTGGGTGTTCAAAGCCTGGTTAATCAGCAGGAAGATTTTAATTCCTTATCACTGTATGATGTGTTTTTACACGAGGTTGCAGGGGAATAATTTTCTTTAAACAAGAAGCACTTTGTAATAATGTACCTTTGTGTGGATGCTGCACTGTAATTAAAGGAGTTTGGGAGAAGCTGCTGCTGTTTGAGCACTTGGGCAAGGAGTGGGTGATGATGCCCTAAACCAGAGCCCAGAGAGAATTCAGAGAATCCAAAGCAGTTCTGTTCATGGCAGGGCCTTCAGGGCCATTCAGGGCAGTCCCAGCCCAGCCAGGGGCTGCACCCACAATGGACAATGGCTCACGGCTTTTTCACCCTTTCTCACTTTTGTCCATTTGCACATCGGGATTTGCTGAATCCTCCAATTGCAGCTGCAGCCAATGCAGTCAAAAACTCCAACTTGGCTCCCCCAATTCTCTCTTGTTTCCATCTCTTGGGGCCTGGCACAGGGAGGTGTCCTTGAGTTTGGGGCTGCAGAGGAATTGTTTTGTGTAAAAATGGGAGAGCAGGAGCTCAGCACTGTCTGTGGAGTCTGGAGTTAAACACTGAAGGATTCCAGGGTTACAGAGACATGGAAATGGAGAAGCTGAAATGCTGAGGCGTCAATGAGAACCAAGAGACCTGAAATCAGGAATGTGATAAGAGAGCTGATATCAGGAGGGGGATAGGTCATTGTGAGGGTTTGGTACGGGGGAGCTCTGCTTGGCTGTGACAGGGCCCAGGTATTTCAATTATCCCTTCTTCTCTCCTAGGGAAGAAACTGGGCTACACCTTCAACAACAGGAACCTCCACAACGTCTCCCTTGGACAAGGCCAGGAGGTGGTTGCTGAGCAAGCTCTGGATCTGGCTGCCAGAGAGGGTCACTGGGTCATCCTTCAGGTAGGGGGTCAGTGATCAGTGCTGCCCTTCTCCCAGCTGGTCCCACGGTGGCCCCTCTGTGAGGACAGCCTGGCATTGCTGTCAGGGGACACAGGACACGGTCCCACTGTGTGTCCAGAGCAGCCACCTCTGACCCAGTCAATGCCTTGCTTTGGTCAGGCTGTCAGTTTGGGTTTCTCCTCCTGGAGATGTCTGTGGGGTGTGCAGGAGCCCCTGAGGGCAGGCTGTGCTGCACTCTCTTGTGTCCTTATCTGCTCCATAAAGGAACAAAGAGCTCTGTGAGAGCCTCTGACCTCATCCTCTGCTGCTGCTCACAACTCCTGTGTCTCAGTGAGCACAGCGAGAGGGAAAGCTCTGCAGGGGGGCCGGCTCCTCTGGGTATCCCAAACCAGGGTATCATGGTTTGGATGCTGGCCAAATGCCAGGTACCCACAACACCTGCTGACCTGCTCTCCACCACCACCACTGGGCAGAGGAGAGGGAAAAGAAAAAAAAATAACAAAAGGGTTCATGACTTGATATAAGGATGGGAAAAAACATCCCAGGGACAAAACAGGCTCAACTTAAGTTACAAAGTAAATTTATTACTGCCAGAGTCAGAGGACGATGCTGAGAAGTAAAATAAACCCTTAAAGACTCCTTTCTTCCCCCAACCCCTCCCTCCTTCCCATCAATAGTGCAGAGAGCAGGGTGTGGGGTTGGTCAGTTCAGGGTGTGGGGTTGGTCAGTTCATCACCGGATCACTGCAGCTGCTGAGGGAGAGGAGTCCTTCCCTTGCGTTGCCATGGGGTCCCTCCCACAGGAGACAGTTCTTGGTGAACTTCTCCGGCGTGGTTCCACTCTCACGAGCAGCAGTCCACACACATCTGCTGCAGTGTGAGTCCCCCCACGGGCAGACAGTCGTCCCAAAACTGCTGNCTGTCAGTTTGGGTTTCTCCTCCTGGAGATGTCTGTGGGGTGTGCAGGAGCCCCTGAGGGCAGGCTGTGCTGCACTCTCTTGTGTCCTTATCTGCTCCATAAAGGAACAAAGAGCTCTGTGAGAGCCTCTGRCCTCATCCTCTGCTGCTGCTCACAACTCCTGTGTCTCAGTGACCACGGCGAGAGGGAAAGTTCTGCAGTGGGGCCGGCTCCTCTGGGCATCCCAAACCAGGGTATCATGGTTTGGACGCTGGCCAAATGCCAGGTACCCACAACACCTGCTCTCCACCACCACCACTGGGCAGAGGAGAGGGAAGAGAAAAAAAATTAACAAAAGTGTTCATGAGTCGAGATAAGGACGGGGAGAAAACATCCCAGGGACAAAACAGGCTCAACTTAAGTTACAAAGTAAATTTATTACTTCCAGAGTCAGAGAAGGATGATGAGAAGTAAAATAAACCCTTAAAGACACCTTTCTTCCCCCAACCCCTCCCTCCTTCCCACCAATAGTGCAGAGATCAGGGTGTGGGGTTGGTCAGTTCAGGGTGTGGGGTTGGTCAGTTCGGGGTGTGGGGTTGGTCAGTTCATCACCGGATCACTGCGGCTGCTGACGGAGAGGAGTCCTTCCCTTGTGTTGCCGTGGGGTCCCTCCCATGGGAGACAGTTCCCAGTGAACCTCTCCGGCGTGGTTCCACTCTCACGAGCAGCAGTCCACACACATCTGCTGCAGTGTGAGTCCCCTCACAGGCAGACAGTCCCAAAACTGCTACACCATGGGGTCCCTCGTTCCCTGGGTGCAGTCCCAAGGCCAGGCTGTTCCTTGGGAGCAAAGCCTTTCTCTCCATGGGTCTCCTGCTGGACACAGCCCCCTTTGCCGAATCCGCCCACTCCGGCGTGGGGCCCTCCCTCCTCCACGGGCTGTGGGTGGATCTCTGCACCCTCTGTGGACCCCATGGGCTGCAGGGGGACAGCCTGCTCCACCATGGTCACCATGGGCTGCAGGGGGACAGCCTGCTCCACCATGGTCACCTGCAGGGGGACAGCCTGCTCCACCATGGTCACCATGGGCTGCAAAGGAATCCCAGCTCCAGCACCTGGAGCAGCTCCTCCCCCTCATCCACTGACCTTGGTGTCTGTATCCCTCACATATTCTCAGCCTCTTCCTCCTCCTCTGGCAGAACTACTGTGTCTCCCCCTTTGTTTTGATTTCTTCTTAAATATGTTTTCACAGAGGCGTAACCACCATCTCCAGTTGGCCCAGGTTTGGTCAGTGGCGTGTCCATCATCCTCAGAGCCAACAGCAATTGGCTCTGCTGGACATGGTGGAAGCCTCCAGAAGCTTCTCCCAGGAGCCATCTTTGTGGCATCCCTTACCAAAAACTGGGCCAAGCAAAACCAMCAYACAGGGAATGCTGTGAGCTCTTCTCCCAGCCCCACAGAATGCTYGAGAGCAGTGAGGGTGTGGGGAGAGCTCTGTGTCTGCCAAGGGCTCTCTGGAGCTGCTCATTTAGGGAGGGTTTGGGTTTGCTGATGTGCACTCGGTGATGTCAGCTCTCATTACAGGTTTTGGGAACCCCTCTGATTTCCTTGATGTGGATTATATAAACCTTTATTATCGCTGAATTGTTTGCATAAAATTAGATTAAGACAAAGCTCTGAGTCCTGATCAGAGCCYGCAGGCCTGGTTATGAATTGAAATTAAATACCCTTGATATTTTGATCTTAATTTTTGCCTTTTTTTCTTGCAAGCTCCCTCTAAGGTAAACAATGCTGAGGTTCTCTAGAGCTTTTAATATACAGAGGGCTGCAATCGTGGCATCTGCCTTTGAGGTGGTGCAGAAGGAAATGTGCAGCTCTTTGAACCATTCAGTAATGCAAAGTGAAGAGTTATTTTCTCCAATGCTGGTGTGCTGCTGTAAAAGATCTGTCAGCTGTGCCAGTCTACATGAGCTGTGTCAGTGCTGACAGACAAGCACTGGGGGCCTGAAGGATCTTTATTACATCAATTCCCATCTTCTCTGGTGGTCAGAGCAATCAGAAAGAGATCTCTGCAGACACTGAAGGTTAAATCAGAAAGAATTGCTCCCTGKGAGGGTGGGCAGGCCCTGGCACAGGGTGCCCAGAGCAGCTGTGGCTGCCCCTGGATCCCTGGCAGTGCCCAAGGCCAGGCTGGACATTGGGATGGTGGAAGGTGTCCTTGCTCAAGGCAGGGGTGGGACTGGATGGGCTTTAAGGTCCCTTCCAACACAAACCATTCCATGATTTTATGATTCTGTGATTAAATCAGAAGAGCTGCAGAAATACAATTTCTATGAAAGCACAATGTTGATGGTTGGGCTGGCTGGTTTTCAGGGTGTCTCTGGTGGCCCAGAGCAGGTTCCTCTAAGCTTAGAGAGGAGCTCAATCCAGCTGGGTGACAATCAGGGTACTCCCCTGCATGGGGCAAGCTCAGCTGTGCTCTGGTGGCCCTGGGGACAGGATTCCAGGTGCCAGTGCTGGGTCAGGGTCAGTCAGACATCTAGGATTGCCTCTGGCATGGTCACAGAGCTGGTAACACTTCACACATGCAAATATTCCAGTTCTGTGCTTGGTTTGGAATAAYGGGGTATGGGCAAGAGTGACCCAACAGAGCTCAGAGCTCTTTGTGCCTTGGTGTGTTATCCCAGATTCCTGAGCAATCCAGCATGACCACGAGGAGCTGGAGTTACCCTGGGGACAGAGCTGGGCACAGCCAGCAGGGCTGGGGGCAGGAGCACCAGTGTCACCATCTGGGGCCTGGATCAGGCAAAGGGACCTCGCTGTCACCCGGGCTGACCAGGCTGCTCAGCTCCAGAGCCTTCCTCTGCACTTCCCTTTGTATTCCCAACCCTCCCAGGGGCTGGAGCTCCATGGGACAGGAGGAGGAGGAGGAGCAGCCTGAGGGGCTGACCCTGTGTCCCCTGCATTGACAGCATCACCCTGCTGGTCTAACAGAGTCCTTTGGGGTCAGCAGAGTTCCATGGCAGRGCAGCACCCTTGGGACAAACTGGGCTTTAGTGTGAGCCACTTTCTCAATGCTGAAAACCTGAGCTTTGGCAAAATCATAACCAGACCCCTCCCTGTGAGAACCAGTGAGGAGGGGTCCTCCAGAGGATTCCCCTGCCCTTGCAGTCAGAGGGGGATCACAGCAGAGGATTAGATAGAAGGGGATCACAGCAATATTTGCCATGTGGTTTATCTGGGAAGAGCTTTCCTGCAAGGCTTTGGGTGACAAACACCTCACAAACAGTTCCAGGATTGTTTGTACGAGATTTGGAATGGCACAGACAACTCAATTTACAGCTGTCACTGTCCCAGAATTTGTGGATCATTGCATTAATAATAAAAGGGAGGACAGGGCAGCTCTCAGGAGGCACTCAGGGTAATTTTACCCAGATTAATTAAACTCATTAATTGAAGTCTGTATCCCACCCACAGGACAGTTATCCCCAGGTTTCCCATTTGTTTTTTGGGCAGACAAAAAGCAACTGCTCAGTTTGCTTCTTTATTTTGCTGTCCCCTGACAACAGCTCAGCTCAGGTGGGGCAGAGCTTCCCTTCCAGTCCCTGAATCATCCTTGTGCTCACACACAACGTTCTCCAGGACAATCTGGGTGACTTTTTCACATGTGGCTCGTTACTGACCCTTGACTGGGACCAGGCATGATGACAGTGGAGTACTCTGAGCAGTAAGGAGCTGGGGAATGAGGTTTGTGGGAGTTCAGGGATATTGAGGCAGCTGGGAGGTTGTTATTGGATTACAGGAACAGGATCCCTGCTGTGCTGGCAAGGGCTGCTCTCCTGGGGCCACTTCCTCTCAGTCCTGTTGCTTTCTGACAGGACAAGAGGCAAAATGAAGACAAAACCATCCATGTCTGTCCTGCCAATTTCAGAGCATCTTAGCTTACTCTGAAAATGGAAATTTTCATGAATGACTAGTTTTAACAGCAGAAAGCCACCCAACCTTTCATTTCCATGGGCAGATAACCCCCCTCCCCTGGCAGCGCCTGGCCAGCAGCTCCCTGCTCCTTTAGCACTGTTGCTGTTCCTGTCTGGTGGCTTCATCTTTGCCCAGCCCTGCTACAGAGTGGTGACAGACGAGGAGAGAGTGAAGCCCATGGCTGAAATWTTTCTCTACAAATGGTCCAACTGCAAAATAGGAGCCCCAAAGGCCAAAGTGCAGCTCTTCGAAGGAGACTTTTTTAGCTGAGGGCTGCAGAGACAAACCCAGAACAAACCCAGCAGCTGCTCTCTTGCTATCATTAGCCCTGAGCAGCTGAGCCTGATCTCGAGCTCCACAAAAATCCATTTGATAGCAGGATCAGCCTCTGGGTCTCCTTAGCAACACTTGGCAGGTTTGGAGGGCTTTAAAGCAGCTTTTCCTGGCCATGATAAGGTCCTGATACTTGCAGTTCAGATGTCAGCACTGAGCTTCCACCATCACCTGTCAAAGGTGGTTTGAAGTGTTGGTGAGGACTGATGGRAGGTATCAGCTGGAGGCAGGGGCAGGACAGGGGTGAAATGGCAGCTTGAAAGGCTGAACAAAGCTTTGCACAGATTTAGATATTGGCATCATCATGAAATCATATTTTCCCCAAGATCCTTCTTGTAGACAGGAGGGTTTGGACCTTCCTTTGTGTAACCAGGTGAGCCAAAGGAGAAGATTGGAGGGACAGGCTGCACAAATGCTTGGTGGCCACTGCAGTGCAGGGGACAGAGAGGGCAGGGGTGGCTCATCCTTTTGGGGCCCCTCAGACCTGATTCCAGGGGCTGGGAAGCAGTGGCTCCATGCCTGGGTAACACATGGGCTCATCTGTACAGARCAGGAGAAGCAGAAAAAGGGGACCCTGAGGCTGTAAGGACAGTTTTGCAGCCCGTGTTCAGCTGGGAGCAGTCATGGATCTCCCACCAGGCTCAGGCATGAGAAGGAACCTGRGGAAGGTACATGGCTGCAGCCCCACTCCTGAAAGTGTTTAGTCCAATGAACAAGTCAGGTGCACAAAATACCTCCAGCAATCACAGCTCTTACATGAACAGTTCCCCTCTTCTGCACCAGTTACTGTTTTTTGGGTTTTGATTTTTTTGGGGTTTTGGGTTTTTGCTTTTTCATGTTTATTTTTTCAATTTTTATTTTTGCCCTCATTAATTACCACTTCTAGCTAAGAGAACTTTTTTTGGGGTAGGGAGGAAACAAGATTTTATTTTTCATGATGCAAATACCAGTGCAGATGTTTGACTATTCCAGAATAACTCAAAGAAAAGAAAAAGGGAAACAGAAAAAAAGGGGATTTTTCCCCTGGTAACCTGTTATAGTGGAAGTTGTCCCTGTCCATGGGAGGGAGTTGGAGCTGAATGAGCTTCCAGGTCCTTTCCAACCCCAAGCATTCCATGATCCTAAGTCACAGAAGTCATCCCTTGGCTTGTAGGTCTCAGCTCTGACAAATGGGCATTTTCTGCTTAAGGAAAGAAGTGCCAGAAATCTCTTGGTTGGTTTTGTYGGGGTGGGCCATGGCTCTGTGCTGGTCCCCAGCAGGCAGGAGCCTGCAGAGTCTGGTCACTGTGGAGGTCCCACCTGAGCTGCTGTTAACAATGATTCCCACTGTCCATGAGGAGGGGGCTGAGGCAAAGAGCAGACCCAAAATTTATTTTAAAGCAGGTTTTCTCAAATATGTGAACCCACTGCTCTRGCACTCTGGGAATCCACCAAATGCACCAGGAATATGCAGATGGAAAAAAAAAAATGCACATATTGGTAGCTCAGTCCTCCTACTTYGATATTCCTCTCAGGCTAGAAGGAAAATTTGATTAGGTTTTGTATTCTTATTGGCAAGTGTGGGAGAACTGCAGGTTCTGTCGAGTGGAATTCTCTGTGGGTCATTCAGCCAGAAAMCAGATTTCCTTCCCAGGGATTTTGAGTTTCTCTCTATCCCTTTTGCCCTGAGCAARCCAACTTTCTCTGTTTGCCAAGACGTGAGATGGAGTTACCTGGGTGAGAAGCACCCCCGGTCCTGTGGGGTCAGCTGAGCCCTTTTCCCAGCAGTGGGAGGGCAGAGCACAGCCCTGCAGCACCAGCCCAGGGCAATCCCAGCAGCTGGAGTGCACAAACCCAAGGAAACAGCACAGGAAGCATATTCCAGTGAGAGGAGATTGGTTTCTTTAAAGCCTGTTCCATGGCTTTAAAGGGAGGAGGTGCCTGGGGGCTGCAGCAGTGGCTCTGGGGGAAGGTGACCTGAGCAGATCCACCTGGAGCATCCTGGGGGTGCCACCAGGGCTGCAGCAGCTCCTCTTGGGGATCTTCAGCATGCAGAACCATCACCCCTGGCCTCTGCTGGTTCCTCTGGGTTTCCATCCTCCCCAGCTGTGTCTCTGAGGCTGCACTGATGGAGCAGCTGCCAGAGCAGGGTGTTATCCCAGGGCAGGATGGCAGGGGAACACACAGCTCAAGAGTATGGGTGGCACAGACACCACATTTCCCACAGACCCAGGGAACAACCTTCCACACCCTCCMAGGGGGAGCATTCTGTGGCAAGCCTCTCCCTGTGGCCTTGGATGTTATCGATWAGCAACTTCTGTGTGTGACATTTTACAACAAGAAATAGAGATTTGTAACTAASYAGAAAAAGGYAAAAGAGCTCAGCTGCTGTAAAAGGAGACRTTTGGTTACCAACAGAGGAGGATTTTTGAGACCTTAATGCTCTCCAGCTGCGATGAAGAATCCAGGGGSTRSCTGCTTAAAAGGAGATGYTTGGGGTACCAGCTTAGGAGCATTTGTGGARGAACCATGGAACATTCTGGAGAGAGAGTCTCGAGGGTTGTSCTGTGAGATAACAAAGGGCTGACACTGGGCACCTTTCCCCTGTGCCAACAGCACTCCGTTTGGAAGGGCAGGCACAGCTCATTGCTCCTCATTGTCCTGGGGACAGGAATAGCTGGACCCACAGCTGGAGGGGCTCTGTGCAGTGCTGGGGATTTTCAGCCTTGAGAAGAGATGACCTGTGGGTTCCATCACGCTGGATGGTGCAGAGTGAAGGGCAGAATCTCCCCAGTGGTGTCTGGTGACAGGACAAGGGGTAATGGGGACAACCTGACATCCAGGAAATTCCATTTAAACATAATTACAATCTTTTTTTTTTATGCCCTGTGAATGGCCAAGTACTGGAGGAAGTTGTCCGCAGAGTTTGTGGCATTTTCATCCTTAGGACACATCCTGCAGGCACCTGAACATGTTCCTGGGTCACAGGCAGTGCCTGACCCTGCTGTGAGCAGAGGGCTGGGACTGGGGGATGCCAGAGGTGTCTCCAGCCCCAGTGACTCTGTGATCTCTGCTTTCCCACAGGTTTAAGCTCTGCTTTAGTCCCAGGTTATCCATGGATGTGGTTTTTCCATWGCCTGCAGCCTCCTCTGTGCAGGGAGGCAGGAGTTTGGCACTCCAGGGAGCGCTGAGCTGTGAGTTAGCACAAACTGTGCTGCTCTGCTCCCCTCCCAGAAGCCTTTTGCTGATCCAGTGGCCATCACGGTCCCCAAATAGGGTTTATCAGCTTAATGGCAAAGACACAGAGAAATTTGTTTGTATTTGTTCAGATGCATGTTAGAATGCACTGGTGCAGGGAAGAGTTCAGACATTAGATATTCCCAATTTAATTGTAGTCTTCATCCATTAGCCAAAGTGTCACTTCYCTCTCTTTGTGATCAAGTTAATTTAATTCTTGAGCATCTTTCCATTTTCCCAGGTTGCTGCTTCACTGAGCCAGGTTCATGTATTAAATTGAATAACAGTGAGCTTCTGGAGAAAATTGTGAGATTGGTCACTGTATGATAAATCACAGAATCCCAGCATGGGTGGGGTTGGAAGGACCCCTGGAGATCATCTCCAGCCCCTCTGCCCCAGCAGGATTCTCTGGAGCACAGGATCCCACCCAGGTGGGTCTGGATCTCCCCAGGGAAGGAGCCCCCCATCCTCTCTGGGCAGCCCATCCCGGGGCTCTGCCACCCTCACGGAGGAGAAATTCCTCCTCAAGCTCAGGCAGAACCTCCAGGGGGTCCCTTTGTGCCGCTGTCCCTGTCCTGTCCCTGGRCACTGCTGGGGTCAGTCCGGCCCTGGCTGCTCTGCTCTCGCCCCTGAGGTGTTTGTGCTCATGGGAAAGGTCCCCTYGGGGTTGTCTCTTCTGCAGGGRSAGCAGCCCCAGCTCCCTCAGCCCTTCCTCAGTMCCCTCATCATCTTCATGGCCCTCACTGGACCCTCTCCAGCAGTTCCCTGTGGTCCCTGAGCTGGGAAGACCAGGACTGGACACAGCTCCAGGGGCAGAGCAGAGGGGCAGGGTCACTCTCTGGCCAGGGAATGCTCTTCCTGCTTTCCCCCAGGATCATACTGCTCCCAGGATGCTCTGCTGGCTCAGGGACAGCTCATTGTCCCCCAGGATCCCACTGCCTCTGGCTCCCAKGACACTCTGCTGGCTCAGGGACAGCTCGTTGTTCCCCAGGATCACAGGTGCTGCCCCTCAGCGCTGCTCCAGCAGCCCAGCCCAGCCCGTGCTGGTGCCCAGGGCAGTTGTGGGATGTCCTGTGTGTGACATTGCCCGCTCACAGCACACATCGGGGTCTGGCACGGAGCCTCTGGCTCAGGACAGCCCCATTTCCCTGCCAGCCATGGCATCTTCTCATTCCTGGAGGGAGAAATGCTCACCCGACCTCCAGATCTCATTCAGCATTTCTGKACAGATGCTCTGATCACAGAATCACCCAGGTTGAAAGAGACCTTTGAGACCACCCAGTGCCACTGTGACCCCAGAACCACCATCATCACCCCTCAGCCTTGTTCCCAAGTGCCACATCCAGCAGCCCCTCCAACACTTCCAGAGACAGCGACCCCACAACCTCACTGGCGACTTGTTCCACTGCCTGACCACTCTTTCAATGATTATTTTCTCCCCTGATATTTAATCTRAACTTCCTAGAATGATGTAAGGCCATTTCCTTCCATGTCTTCTCATGGACACGGGTGCTTCCCTCTGAGGAGGAGCAGAGAAGAGCCCCAGTTTGTGGGGCAGAGCTGATCAGTCTGGCCCAGCACAGAGAGCAGGGAACCTCATGGGCAGRACAAGAGGGGCAGATGGGGTCAGAGGAGAGGCTGAAGGATGGGTTATTTGTGTTTGCTCTGGTGTGCTGGGTCCTTCCCCTGACTGGGGAGGGAAAGAGACTCTTTATAGGAGCAGGCAGTGGCAGGACATGGGGGAATGGCTTTAGATTGGCAAAGGGCAGGGATGGATGGGATATTGGGCAGGAATTGTTCCCTGGGAGGGTGGGCAGGCCCTGGCACAGGGGGCCCAGAGCAGCTGTGGCTGCCCCTGGATCCCTGGCAGTGCCCAGAGCAGCTGTGGCTGCCCCTGGATCCCTGGCAGTGCCCAAGGCCAGGCTGGACATTGGGGCTGGGAGTGACCTGGGACAGTGGGAGGTGTCCCTGCCATGGCAGGGSTGGCACTGGATGRGYTTTYRTGTCCCTTCCAACCYAAACCATTCCATGGKTCTGGGATTCTGTGSCACCAYGTCCCAGTCCAGGCTGGTTCCATCTCATGCCCCCCATGCCCTGGGCAGAGCAATGCCCTTCCCTGTCCCTTTGGGTCCCCCAGCACGATGCAGTGAGCTGGGCTGTGCAGCCTGGCTGGCTGAGGGATGGAACTGCAGGGAATGTTTTCCAAGGGATCTCACCTGAGAATGAGACTTTGTACAAACACCAGCTCTCCTTGTTCCAGAGGGGATTTGTGACGGGGGCTGATGGAGAGGGGTTCTGTCAGAAGTGGGCAGGTCCCCAGCGAGGGGAGCGTGTGCTGCTCTGTGTGCATGTGATGCTATTTCTGATGGTTACCACGGCAACGCCTTCGTCCTGTGATGTGTGTGCTGCCTTGAGAGGTGCAAACACAGCGAGGGGCTCGTGAGAGAGTCCCAGAGAGAGGGACTGGGCTGCCATGGTCCTGCAGGTGCACCCCAGCCCTTCCCACAGACCCCACAGACCCCATGGACCCCACGGACCCCACAGACCCCACAGACCCCACAGACCCCACAGACCCTCACCCCGCAGTGGCTGCCCTGAGCCACCCAGCAGAGAGAGGGGGATGGCACTGGGGGTGAGCAGCAGGGACGGACAGAGGGCAGGGAATGGGCAGTGTGGTCAGTGCTGATGGTCAGTATGGTCAGTATGGGCAGTGTGGTCAGTGCTGATGTCAGTGTGCAGGGGATGGTCAGTGTGATCAATGCTGATGGTCAGTGTGGTCAGTGCTGATGGTCAGTGATGGTCAGTGTGGTCAGTGCTGTTGGTCAGTGTGGTCAGTGCTGTTGGTCAGTGCTGATGGTCAGTGTGGTCAGTGCTGATGGTCAATGATGGTCAGTGTGGTCAGTGCTGATGGTCAGTGATGGTCAGTGTGGTCAGTGCTGTTGGTCAGTGTGGTCAGTGCTGTTGGTCAGTGCTGATGGTCAGTGTGGTCAGTGCTGATGGTCAATGATGGTCAGTGTGGTCAGTGCTGATGGTCAGTGATGGTCAGTGTGGTCAGTGCTGTTGGTCAGTGCTGATGGTCAGTGTGGTCAGTGCTGATGGTCAATGATGGTCAGTGTGGTCAGTGCTGATGGTCAGCGTGCAGGGGATGGTCAGTGTGGTCAGTGCTGATGGTCAGTGTGGTCAGTGTGGTCAGTGCTGATGGTCAGCATGCAGGGGACAGTGTTTCACGCTGTTTTTGTCCCAGCAGCCTTTGGCCCCATCCTGCACTGCCCCGGCCGGCCGTGGACTGACCACTGCCCACTGCTGCAGCCCTGGTGTGAGCTGGGATCCCCAGGGCAGGGGCTGCAGCACCTGCTCAATTCTRATTTTTGGGCTACGAAAGAGCTGTGATAAATCCTTCATTGTTTTGGGGTGCGTGGGGTAAATGTGCCTTTGGGGGTTTGGGATGAGGAGGGTGTGGAGCTGCTCGGGGTGGGGTTTAGGGACAGAGGGTGGGGAAAGCAGGAAGGGGTGGACAGGCTGAGCAGAGGGGTGGACAGGCTGGCTGAGCCCCTCTTTGTCCTGAACAGGGTCTGGGGGTGGCCTGTGGCACTGGGGGGAGGGGGGGTCCAAAACAAGCAAGAAAAGGGTTTTTTGAGGGACCAGTAGCTCAGCTGTGCTTGGTGTTCAGGCAGCAGTGCCTGTGTGGGCTCGTATTGATAATTGACACATCACTCAATTACTGTGACCGTGTGGGCTCTCATTAGCTGTGTTCTCTCAGGTTTGGTATCTGACTGCTGAGAATTAATTTTCAAAGTTTCCTTCAAACCTGTGAATCCCTTGCATGGCATCTCCGCCTGCCCTGGGCAGATACACTCAGTTGAATCATGAATCCTTAGGACCAGCCTATGTTTTGTTGCACATATTCCTCTTTTTCATCCCTTCTGTCTCAAAAGGACGGGTTATAAATGCACTCAATTATCGCTGGATTGGAAATATTCCCAAAGTTGGCTGTTAGCAGRCAGTGATACCACAAATAAAGATCACTGATGTCATGTCAACACAAGCAAAAGCAATTATTTTTGAGCCATCTAACACCACAAAAGCAGATKTGGGAAGAAACTACCAATTAGAGATGAAAACACTTAAGGTCAGGTATGCAGGCTACGATTAAACTGATACTTAATGCATGATTTTTCTTTTGATATTTTGTTGAGCTCTTTCCCTGTTTTATTAAATCTCTGTGGTGTTGGAAGCACTTTGGTTGCAGGTTTGAGTCCACTCCTGCCTGATTGTGTTTGACTTGTGTTTGTAGAGTGAGTTGGTTGTCTGGGCTCTGGGGATGATCTCATCTCCTGAAATCCTGAAACCCTGAAATCCTGAGTGCATCAGGCCAGCCCTGCAGCAGCACTCAGGTGTAATTGCATTTTCTCTACTGCTCCTCACAGTCCTTGTTTGTGAGGAAGCAGCCCCAGACCACGATCCCTTTGTCCAGGCATCTCCTCCTCATCTCCCCCCACACCCCAGACTCCATTTCATCCACGTCATGTGAGCACAACCCTAAATCACTTCAGGTGAGGGACCTGAATTTCCGCARTTCCCAATAACAAATATTGCTCCTCAGCCATGAAAATCCAATTTGGGGCAACAAAACTGGAGGCAGCAAAGTGTCCATGGCTTCCCCAAACAACAATTCTCTTGTCTCACACCCTGTGGTCCATCTGAGTGCTGACCCATCCCTCCAGCAGGTTCAGATCCTGGTAAGAGTCAGTGATAGCCACATGTCTGTCCCAGTGCCTGAAGGAGCTCTTTCCACATGCAGCTCACCAGAGGCACCTGAAACCTCACAAAAAGCAGCTGAAACCTCACAAAAAGCAGCTGAAGCCTCCACCAGAATAGCCAGGGGAGGTTTCTGTGTCCCACATGAGGGGGCTCCCGGGGTGTCCCTCTGGCACCAGTCCACAGACAGCCCGAGGTGCTGCCAGCCCAGCTCCTGCCTGGCACAGGCACATCCACCATCTCAGGAAAAGGGGRTAGGGATGGTGCAGATGTGCAGGGACGTTGGCACAGGGCAGTCATGGACTCACCWTCCCYGGAAGTGTTCAAAAACCACGTGGATGTGGCACTTGGTTTTATGGTGAGCATGGTGGTGGTGGTGGTTGGATTTGGTGATTTTAAAACGTTTTTTCCAGCATTTACCACTCTGTGTTTCTCTCTGTGATGTTAAGCTCAGCTCCACTCTGTGATTCTCTYAACTCCCCAAACACCCTGAAGCAGTAAATTGGCAGTTTAGTTCTGTGTCATGTGAAAATGCACTTGCACTTTTCTTTCAAAGCGTGCAGCCTGCTCTGTTCATCCTGCACCCCTCTGCTCTCTCCAAATGAGTGAGTCCTTATTGATGAAGTGTCTCCTTCTGTGGGAGTTAAATCCTTTTGGATTTAAGAGGAGTRGGAACYGGGTGCTGTTCACAAGATGAAGGCYCACCAGGGATTTATGGAGTGGCAAAATAATGTTTGCAGTTTTATTCTCTGTTCCTTTGATTGCTTTTGCATTGTTCAGCATCGAACTGTTATTTGCAGGAAATAACCGTGAGGGCTCTGGGATCTCTTCCCTGAGTGATAATAGTTAATTTTGAACCCATCAGTGTGTCTATCTGTAGCTGGGGTTGTTTTCCTGAGTGCATTACTTTGCATCTATCACCAGTGAATTTCTTCTGCAGCGTCATTGYCAGTCACTGAGAATGATGGCATCCTCCTGCCGTTCTTCACCAGCAGCTTGATTTTCAGCACTTGGAATTACTTTGTCTTATGAGTAATTTTGTCAGCTCACTAATCATTTGCTCTTTCAGATGACTTTTGATACRGTGAGGAGCTGAAACTCCATCAGTACTTTCCCAGTGCTGTTACCTGCGTTTTGGCTGGTTGAGAGCCTGTGAGATCTTCCCTTTTATCTGCAGTGGGAAGATGAATGGGTGGTATTGATGGAAATCCTAACCCAGGGGTACCCTGACCTCACAGAGGCAATTCCTCCTGTGTGCAGGGCTGTTCCTGATGCTGGGGTGCCTGGGGAGCTCCCCTCTGCAGTCCTGAAGGAGTTGATGGGGGTGAACTGCTGTGTTTAACTCCCGAAGGCACCTGAGCCCCTCGTGCTGCTCCCTACCTGCCTGGGGTGGGATGGGGCAGAATGTGGGGTTAAAGTGAGAAAATCCGTGGGTTGAGATCCAGACAATTTAATAGGAAAGCCAAACCCACTCAGGCAAGGAAGCAAACCAAGGAATTCATTCCCCATTTCGCGGGTGGGCAGGGGCTCAGCCACCCCCAGGGGTTCTGTCACAGCCCGTGGTGCCTGGGGAAGGCAAAGGCCACCACTCCTGACATTCCTCCCTTCCTGCTTCCCCTGCTCTGTGCTGAGCAGGATTCCACATGCTTGGGACATCCCTGGGGTCAGTGGGGACAGCTGGGACAGCTCCTTGTGCCCCAGCCAGGTCCCTTGGCCGTGTCCATCCCTCCCAAKGACCAGCACTGCTCCAGCACAGCYCCAAACCCAGYCTGGGGCAACTCCTGGGGACAAGAGCAGCTCCAYCCCACACCAGCTCAGGCTTGACAGCCCCAGTTTAGCTCTGAAATGGGCTGGAACTTCGAGATTCCTGGTTTTTCCCACCCCCATGGTTATTTCCTGCTGCCCCCTGAGCTGTGCTGCTGCCCTTCCACAGATGGGTCCTTCTGGATGGAAACCATCTGCTCCTACTCACCTCTGATCATTTATTACCTCCTCAGCTTCTCTGAACAATTTTCATCTGCTGCTTCAGTTTAGGAGTCCAAAAATTAGGAGATGGAAGCATCTCTTATTTGAGGAGAGGCTGGGGTTATTTAACCTCCAAAAGCTGGGGTTTGTTGGTGTGTTTAGATCCCTCATGGCAGGGCAAGTGCAGAAGATGGAGTCAGACTTTTGACAGGGGTGCCCAGTGAAGGAGCAAGAAGCAAAGGACTCAAATTGAGATAAGGGTTTCCCTTAAACATTAATTTCATGTCACTTCACTATATTATGCTATTTTTTCATTTCTGTTTTTAATTTATATATATATATATATTTTATATTTTTAGATTTTAATTTATTTTTTCATTTATTATAAAATTTTATAATTTTTATTTTGTATTTATAATTTTTGGCACTTATTGCTCAGACAGGCTGTGGAGGCTTCAGCCTTGCAGATCTCCAAGCCCCAGCTGCTCTGGCTGACCCTGCTCAGGGCAGGAGGGTGAGGTGGGYCATCTCCAGCCTCAGAGTTTCCATGATTCCACCAGGCTCTAACAGTGAGACCCTCTCCAGGGAATATTCCTGCAAATATGAGCTGCTTTGGGGTGGYCTGGCCTTTCATGGGCACTCCCTGCAGACCTCAATCATGCTATAGTTTAATAGACTTTCTGGTAGGTTCCTGTTTTCTGGGAAAAAGGCGTTATTATTAGTTTTTATGGTTTTCAAAATATTGCTTCATGCCATATTTTTTGACCTTACCATTGCTGGGTTTTKTRCTCTTTTCTTTTTTTCTCRTTTGGACAAAATTTCCACTTTCTGAAGAATGTAATTTTACCCCTAATAATCTCCATTACTGTGCTATTTAACCATGACAGCTCCTTTCTGCCCCCATTTTTAGGTGATATATATTTATTCTCAGCCTCTAATATGGTTCCTTTATGTAATTTCTTTGCCACCTCCAAGCAGTTTATCTTTCTGGTGGCCGCTTTTCATTCAGGTTGAGCAAATTCCTTGTCCTTTCCTTGAGTAGGATAAATCACCATCCCCAGTGCCTATGAACACAGCCAGTTTGGATTGCACACCTGCCTTTAAAACAAGGGTGGTTTAGCCCACAAATCCCATTCCTGATATAACAAAAAGCTGTTTGTTTTCTTGCCTGGAAACTGTAATGTTGTATAGGACTCTGGGGGAAAAGCTGAGGCTTGGCTTCATCCARTTCACCATCTCCCCACAATTCTGCCTAATCTTCTGAGAGATGTGACCAAYTAGTTGCATGAATAAATAAATCCTTTATGCTAGAGGACTTTGTGGAACCATCTGCTTGACTTCTTTGCCCAGGAACTGCTACCGAGGGTCCTCACTGAATTTCTGATAAAAATGAACAAATGTTTTCATCTGAGCTTGGTGGATCTGGGGGGAAGAATAACAACTGGTCCTTGGTAATAACAAATCTGCTCCCCAGGAAWAACAATTCTGCTCCCTGGGAATGACATCAGCTGGTGTTGCTGAAATGAGGAGAATTCCAGCACGGAGAACCCAACCAGCCCAGATGTGCCTTGCTGCTCTGGTGCTGATTTATATAGATTATTTTGAATTTWAAATTGTTTTTGGTGCCTGTGGATCTTTGGGGCTGGGAGCTGCACACAGGGMCTGCTGGGACAAGTCCCAAATTCCAGAGTGCATCCATTGATGGGGTGGGTTTGGTTCCTACTGAGCACATGGGGTTTTATGGGGGTGCTGACCAAGCCCTGTCCCTTTGTCCCTGCCAGAACATCCACCTGGTGGCCAAATGGCTGAGCTCTCTGGAGAAGAAGCTGGAGCAGCACAGCGAGGGCAGCCACCCCGATTTCCGTGTGTTCATCAGCGCAGAGCCGGCACCGTGCCCCGAGAGCCACATCATCCCCCAGGGCATCCTGGAGAACTCCATCAAAGTCACCAGCGAGGCYCCCACGGGCATGCACGCCAACCTGCACAAAGCCTTGGACAACTTCAGCCAGGTGGGAATGCAGAGGGGCTCGGGGAGGGGCTGCTGAGCCCTCTGGGGCAGGGTGGACGTGGCCTCTCTGCTCCCCTTGCATCACAGAGCCTCTGGGTCCAACCCTCCCCCTGCTCCTCCCCACAGTCCAGGCACTGAGGCACTGATCTCTTCCCCACAATCCAGGCACTGAGGCACTGATCTCTTCCCCACAGCCAGGCACTGAGGCACTGATCTCCTCTCCACAGCCAGGCACTGAGGCACTGATCTCCTCCCCATAATCCAGGCACTGAGGCACTGATCTCCTCTCCACAGCCAGGCACTGAGGCACTGATCTCTTCCCCACAGCCAGGCACTGAGGCACTGATCTCCTCCCCACAATCCAGGCACTGAGGCACTGATCTCTTCCCCACAGTCCAGGCACTGAGGCACTGATCTCCTCCCCACAGCCAGGCACTGAGGCACTGATCTCCTCCCCACAAGCCAGGCACTGAGGCACTGATCTTTTCCCAAGCACTGATTTTCTCAGGAGAGGGTTCAGGTGACCCTGAGAGAGCTCTTTTCTGCAGCAGTCACAGGACACCAGCCTTCTGAGCAGTTTAATCATTTTCTCCCCRGTGTGTGATCCTCAAAAGGCTCCTTGGGTACAGAATCAAATTCCCACTGCAGCATCGGGACCCTTGGTCACATTCCATTGATTTCTGTCTCTGGGTCGCTCCTTTTTGGGCTGTGAGTGACATGTGGGATCTGAGCAAAGCCATGGCAGGTGAGCAGGTTAAACCTGCCTGTTCTGCCTGCAGTTTAACTGGGGCTGGAGGCTCAGAGCTGCTGATCAGGTCACAGCCCACATCCCTCTCTGGAGCAGCACAGGGAAAACACAACGGGTGTTGTGCCCAAAGGTCATTCAGCCCGAGTCCTTGCTGACATCAGGAGTGTTACAAACCAGAGCTTGACACTGCAGGGAGCAGCTGCTCTGCCAGGGTCTGGGGTGGGCTGTGGGAAAGGGTCTGACCCACAAGAGCAGCCCATGGCAGGGGGCTCAGTGTGTTCATGGCACAGAAACCCTCCTGCCACAGCAGGCACCGACCCCCCTGCGCTGCTGGCACTGCAGCAGAGCCGCCTGTCGAGGGGGGATATGATGGAAA
>NW_026623600.1:683760-685588 GCF_030028575.1 Malurus melanocephalus
GTGCCCAGAGCAGCTGTGGCTGCCCCTGGATCCCTGGCAGTGCCCAAGGCCAGGCTGGACATTGGGGCTGGGAGTGACCTGGGACAGTGGGAGGTGTCCCTGCCATGGCAGGGGTGGCACTGGATGGAGTTTCARGTCCCTTCCAACCCAAAACATTCTGGGATTCYCTCCATAAATCCTCTTGTTATTTGGGATGAAGCAAGAGCAGCCCCAGGCAATTGTGGACCCCAGGCCCTGGGTCATGGGGCAGGCGAATGGGGCAGCTCACAGCTGGTTTTGCACCCAGATGTTGGTGTGGAGAGAATCCCAAGAGCAGGAGGGAACCTTGCTGAGCTGGTGTGGGGGAGGCACCATGCAAGGATTAATGCCAATGGTCAGGAGAGATTATTCCATTTTTATCTATTGTCATTCATCATCTTGAACTCCACAAATTGTCCTGGAGAAGAAGGGAGGGGAGAGCCTTCACCCCAAGTAACATTTTCATCCTGCCTCTGTTCATTTCAATCAATAGTAATTAGCATTTTCTAAATTGCTGGAGGATTATGAAACATCTCTTATCAGAAATCCTGGAGCGAGTGGGTGGGGTCCTTTTTACACCTCATTTCCCCGCTTTATACAGARGAGATGTTCAAATTTAGCTTTCAGCTGAAGGCTACAAAGAAGGCCCTTTATTCTGTGCAGAGGATATTGTTCTGCTTTGTAGCAGAAGAAAAATTCACAACTGGAGGGAGGCTGAATGAGAGTGAGCTGGGTTCTCTCYAGTGTTCATCACCTTGATATCTGGGGATGTTTCCTGAAATTAGAAAGGTGTTTGGCACATATTTGATGCAGTTCTTCATAGCATTTCTGATAATATAGGGAGCTTAGAGTGCTGCCTAATCAAGAGGAAAACAGGCTTTGGGATGTTCTTGATTGTCACATGCACTTGGTCAATGTGCACCCCTGGAGAAATTAATTCCCTCTTTCCTGCACAGCCCYTGAGCCCTGTCATGCCCTCAGCTGATTAGAGTTCTTACATGGCATTTTTTTAAGATAAAGGTAATGAAGAGAAGTCACATGGATGCCCTTTTGTTGTCTTTGTCACACAGCAGAGTGGATTTCCAGGGGCTGTTTAGGGAGGATGGAGGGACTGGTGTAGCTACTCCCTCCTCACTCAGATGCTTGCTCAGCTTGCAGGTCAGAATGCTATTCCCAAGGAAGGTTTGCACAAAAACCCTTCCCAAAGTGTTCATCTCCCGGGTCTGGGGGGATCTGTGCCATTGGCCATGGGAGATTCCATCAGGACCTGGCCATGGGGCCAGGGCTGGGCAAACCTCCCGCTGGCTTCAGCCACACGAGGGGAGTTCAGCTTTCGCCAGGAGAGCCCAGCTCATGGTCTTCATCCCTCCTGTCCCAGCCCTCCAACCTCATCCCTTCAGTCCTCCTTGCCAGTCCTTCAGCCCCAGCCCTTCATCCCTCTTGCCCCAGCCCTTCATCCCTCCTGTCCCAGCCCTTAATGGCTCCTGTGCCAGTCCTTCAGCCCCATCCCTTCATCCTTCATCCCTCATCCCTCCTGCCCCATCTCCTCAGCCCCATCCCTTCATCCCTCCTGCCCCCATCCCTTCCTCCCCTCTGTCCCATCCCTTCAGCTGCTCTGCTCTCCTGCAGTTCTGCTGCTCCTCTGCTGGGACCAGGCAGAGCTGCCCAGGCTCCCTCTGTGCCCATCCCAGCACACACAGAGCTCTCTGCAGATCGGTTCCCTTGCTCATTTTCCTTGATTCAATGGCTCAGGCTCCTGGCCCTCCACCTCCTGGGCAGGAACCCTTCCAAGGGTGACAATTGCAGTCCC
>NW_026623600.1:685594-700828 GCF_030028575.1 Malurus melanocephalus
CCCAGGGCAGGATCCCAGCCCTGCAGGATCCCCAGGAACAGCCCTAGGGCCCAGGGCAGGATGCAGCCAAAGCTCTCAGCCTTCACCCCATCTGCCATGTGACACGAGGGCTGAGTGCTGGTGTTCCTGATGGTTCCTGTCCTGGGGACACCGAGCACYGTGTCCTGCCACCCTGACCCACAGCACCCATGCCTTGGCACTCCCAGCTCACAGCTGGACCCCCCAAAAGGGTCTGAGATGCTCTCAGCCCTCCAAGTGCCTTTTAGGATCCCCAGTGCATTATTGCAGCCTCTCTGCTCAGAAGGTGGCAGATCTTGGGGGATTCCTCTCTCCTGTGGGATATCTCTGCTTTGCTTTGGTGAAGTCCACCTGCAGTGCTCAGTCCCACTCTGGGASCCCAAACACAGCTGGAACAGGTCCCAAGGAGACCAGGAATTTGCTCAGAGGGTTGGAGGAGAGAAAACTCCAGAGAAACTTTTGAACCCCATCCAGTACCTAAAGGGGCTCCAGGAAAGCTGGAGAGGGACTCAGGACATGGGTCTGAAGGGACAGGACAAGGGGGAATGGATTTAAATTGAAGGAGGGTAGATAGAGGTTGGATATTGGGAAGGAATTGTTCCCTGGGAGGGTGGGCAGGCCCTGGCACAGGGTGCCCAGAGCAGCTGTGGCTGCCCCTGGATCCCTGGCAGTGCCCAAGGCCAGGCTGGACATTGGGGCTGGGAGTGACCTGGGACAGTGGGAGGTGTCCCTGCCATAGAAGGGGGTTGGAACAACATGGATTTTAAGGTCTCTTCCAACAGAGAATTCTGTGATTCTGTGGCTCTCTCTCCATCCTTCTGGTGAGGGATGTTGAGCACATGCAGGTGATGGGGCRTTGAGTGGCTGCACGTGTCCTTCCTTCACTGTGTGTGCTCCTGTGCAAAGCCACTCACAGCTGGAAATGGTAAATGTTAAATCAGAAAATACTTGTTGGAATTTGCCAATAAATTTGCAATGCAAAGGCACTGACTTTGAAAATTAGTCCATGTGTTATGATGCAAAAATGAACTGGAGGATAGTTTGGTTGGCCTCTTCTCCCAGGTAACAAGGGGCAATGGCAACAAGCAGCACCAGGGAGGTTCAGGTTGGATGTGAGAACAAATTTCTTCACTGGAARAGTGGTTAAACAGGGGAACAGGCTACCCAAGGAAGTGGTGGAGGAACCATCCTGGAAATGTTCAAAAAATATGGTTCACAATGTGTTTAATCAGGCATGGACGTGTTTGGTTGAATGTCAAATCTGATGCTTTGGGGGTGTTTTGCAGCCTCAGACTCTGTGATTCTGTGATTCACCTCTGTCCAAACCTGGTGTGTTTGGGTTCCCTGGGGGTCACTTAGGGCAGGGGCCGTGCCTGTGTTGCAGGACACCCTGGAGATGTGCAGCCAGGAGAAGGAGTTCAGGAGCATCCTCTTCACCCTCTGCTACTTCCACGCCGTGGTGGCTGAGAGGCGCAAGTTTGGCGCGCAGGGCTGGAACCGCCCGTACCCCTTCAGCACCGGGGACCTCACCATCTCCGTCAGCGTGCTCTACAACTACCTGGAGAACAGCTCCAAGGTGGGGGCACCACAGCGGGGCTGCCTGCTGCCTTTGAACCACTGCGGGTAACCTGGTTTGAGCTGGAGCTCTGGGGAAGTGCTCTGAAATGCCATTTCCTTGGTGGTTTTGGGGTTCAGAATGCGACGGTTTGGGGAGGAGATGGGAGGAGATGGGAGGAGATGATGGGAGGCCTCAGTGCTGCTCACTCAGTGGGAAAGTGCAGTGATCCAGCCTTTGTGGGGCAGGATTTACCTCCTGCCTGATGTTTGTTTGCTGGGAAGGGTGGCCCAGCGCGGGGGAGCCCCGAGGGTGCAGGGCAGTGCTTGGTCTCAGCCTGCAGCCCTCAGAGCTGCCCAAACCCTCCGTGCTCCCTGCCCAGGTCCCGTACGATGACCTGCGCTACCTGGTGGGTGAGATCATGTACGGCGGCCACATCACGGATGACTGGGACAGGCGGCTCTGCAGAACCTACCTGGAGGAGTTTATCAAGCCAGAGATGATGGAGGGAGAGCTCTGCCTTGCTCCAGGGTTTCCCCTCCCAGGGAACATGGACTACAATGGCTACCATCAGGTGAGCTCTTTGTTTGCTGACACTATTTATACATGGAAATGAAATGGCTCCCATAACTGCCCCATAATCAGCCTTAGGAGGCAGGAGCAGGGCTGCAATGTTCCTGCACTGTTCCTCTTATTTCCACTATGCTCTGTGCTTGTGGATGTTTCAGCATTCCCCTGGATGAACTAAGTCTAATGSTAATTTGCTACTTCATCATGGGCTCATTCTGTTCATGCATGAATAGAAGAGCTCTATTGGTGCTTGAGACTTAAGCAGGGCTCCCGGAAAATTACATCCACATACTGTTTGCTGAAATGGCCCTTTCAAGCCCCTTTTATCATCAGTTTTGATGAGAATCACTGAAGGGTCTTGTTGATCTACTTAGGGATCTCATCTGTTCTTTATACACAAATGCAGCAGCACAGGGAGGCRTATTAGCCTGGCTGTGTTCATAAAACTTAACTACTGGAAGCTCAATTCCCACCAGAGATTTCAGGATGCTGATGCTGAAATGCACAGCAGATAATTGCTAGAGAAGGTCCAGCCTGAGATACAGAGACAAGGCAAACTCCAGCAATTACAGAATTTTCTCAGCAGGAGCAGAAGCAGTTCTGTAAACATTTGTGCTCTCCTTCGTCCATCGCTTCCCTGGTGTTTCAGCCRCAGGCAGAGCGGGGTCATCGGGGCTGCTCTGTTTGGGGGGATGGTTCCAGCGCTGGCAGCTCTGTTTCTAACCCACTCTTGCTCTCTCTGTGCAGTACATAGACGATGCCCTGCCCCCAGAGTCTCCCTACCTGTACGGCCTCCATCCCAACGCTGAGATCGGCTTCCTGACACAGAGCTCAGAGCAGCTGCTGCGCACCGTGCTGGAGCTGCAGCCCCGGGACAGCAGCGCCGGACAGGGAGGAGCAGGCACCAGGGAGGACACGGTGAGAGGGCACAGGGAGGAGCTGCTGGGCTTTGGTCCCTGTCTCATCCTCAGTCCTGTCCAGTGCTCTTTGCCTGCCCACAGCCTGGTTCATGCAGAACATCGCCATGGTGGGATGAAACTGAGCATTGGCAGTAACGGGACAGCACCTCTTAATTACCCCATGCACTGCAGTGCCTTCCCTATCACCCTCTCCAGGTGATGTTGTCTGGAAAATTAATACACAAACWCCAGAGRTTTATGTACAAAAAGGAGACAGAGCAGTCCWGTRACTTTATTYRAATAAAGGGAGAGGCCATGGGRCATTTCCATGGGGTCTCTCCAATTGCTGGAGGRYGCAGCCTYCATTTTATCCCAATTTCCCRGCCRCATTTCCCTCTCTCTTTCCCCATTGCTGAGGGACTGGAGAGGTACAGACTGCCCCAATCCCCTAATACAGACCCTACAGACCCCTTCTCATGTGCATCCCCCCTTTTTATTCTTTGTGTCTCTGTTGTTTTTCTCTCAGTGCAGGGGTTTAGCAGTGCCTKGGGTCAGTACCAGTCTGTGTCAATGGGTGGAATTCMTGTGRAATTTATGGTTCCATCATTGCTCCTTTCACCTGTCAGGATCTGCCCTTWTCTMCCAGCATYCCCACAGTTTGTTTGTAAAGACACCYYYCTCTYATTCTCTKCAKTGTAAATAAACCCTCTCTGAGCCAGCAGTCCCTGTGCMCCCCCTGTGACAGGCACAGCAATGGCCCTGAGCACACCCACCGTGTGCCACCCAGTGCTCAGCCCTTCTCCCTCCACTGCCACCATGTTCCCCCTGCTCCCCAGGCCCTTGTAATTCCTTCTTTCCAGCTGAGCTCCTCTGCTGTGCCTGTGTCCTGGGCTGATCTCAGCCCTCCCTGTGGAAGCTCACAGCTCATTAAAACATGGCCCAGGCATCCCTAACAGGATCTGTAATCAGCCAACACATGCTCAGGTTTTCACTCCTGCACTCTTCAGGTGCCAGCTCTGTGTTTGAAGCTTTGTGAATTAATGAATGATTTACAATAGGCAGCTGATATGGAGCCTGTGTTTTCACACGAGCTTCCTTTGGCTCTGTGTGGGGCTGGGGAACTGTCAGCCTTCCTCTGAGAGGCTCCTAGAAGTGCCCAGAATGGTCAATTTTCAGTTCACACTGGAACCTGAGGTGAAGGGAATAACCCATAGGCAGCAAAGCCAAACAAGATGTTCAGAGATAGCAAATGTGAGTTGCTCTTCTCCCCTCCCACTCCTTTCGTTACTGAAATACAAATAAACTCCTCAGCCATGAAGCACAATGATCAGTGAGTGCCCCAGCAGTGGTGTCACAGGCCACCMTGCAAACTCCTGGTGACAGCCAAGAGGGCTCTCACAGGAGCACAGAAGTCCTCGTGGCTGTGTCTGGGAATAAAACCTGCCTGAGAACGAGCAGAGTGTGACCTCAGCAGGCTGTGTCGTGCCTGGGGACACGCTCCACCAGCTCATTTTCCTCCGGGGTGATCTCGGTCATTATCCAAGCTGTCCCTTCCRCTTGCTCCTCGGATGGGAGTGAGCACAGCTTTGTCTCTCAGCTCCTGCACTGACGGAGATCCAGCCCCCGCTTTGGCTGAGGTGATTTTGGGAAAATGTGAGCCTGTCATTTTCCCGAGGCTCTGACAAGTCCRGTTACTCCCACGGATTTCTGAGGTTGCATTACAGCAAACGAGCTGCAATTGTCGTGGAGGAATTGGAGCCAAAGTGACTTGCAGGGGAATTTCAAATGAGCGGCTATTTCTGTGCTGCCCCGAGGTGCAGCTGAGGAGCTTTTCCACCTGTGTGGCTTCACTGACTGCCCACACATGGCCACTGCTGACCAGAGTGGATGCTTTGGAAGGGCAGCAATGGCAGGAAGTTGTCGTGCAGGGTTCAAAATACAAATGTTGGTGGCAGTAAAATGGCCCTGTCCTGGCTGGCAGCTGGCGCTGGCCCTGCACGCCAGGTTTGGCACTTTGGACCATGATGGAATTTTAGCTGTATTATGTGCACTCARAAAGTCCTCAGAAGCAGAAGTCTTGCTCAGGTTCCAGGTTAGAAGTAAAGCAAAGCTTTCAGAGAGCCAGCAAGCTGCCCATGTARACCTGGGGAATGCAGCTGATCCCATGGACAGAAGGGGCTTTGTGCCTCATTGTCAGAAGGGGTTTGTCTCTTTCATTTAATTTTTTAGACACTAAAAGGATCCTGTTGCATTGGAGCTGGCTCTTTTTAGTACTTAGAGTCACGAAGAAGCTGTGATGGTGACCAGAAAATAATTTTGTTTCATTATGCTCTTCTTCTATGACTCCATTAGTCCAGAATGCCAAATTCAGCTTAAAATTCAATTTTACATAATCGCCTCTCTCCATCAGTACACCGGAGAAAACCATCTCATAAGCTGYCTTGTCCTGAGGCTCAGCTGAGGCTCCAGTCCCATCCATCTCCTCGTGAGTGTGACCTCAGGAGAAATATGGGAGCCAAGAAGAGAGGAGGCTGCCACATGTCACRGGGACGTTTTTAAACCATCATTTTGAAAGCTGCTCCTCTGACATTAACTTCTGTAAGCACTTGGACTTTAMCAGGATGAGGCAAATTCTTTGAAAGGTGACAGGGATGGTTTTAGAGACACTGACAGGCAGATGAAGTTCTCACAGTTCAGGCAGTTGTGAGCCCAGGGATCACTCACCAGCATCCCCTTCTCTTCTCCCTTTGGCACAGGTGAAAGCCCTTCTGGAGGAAATGCTGGAGAAGCTCCCGGATGAGTTCAACATGGCCGAGCTGATGGCCAAGGTGGAGGAGAGGACGCCCTATGCCGTGGTTGCCCTCCAGGAGTGCGAGCGCATGAACATCCTCACGGCTGAAATCAGGCGCTCGCTCACGGAGCTGGAGCTGGGGCTGAGGGTAGGAAAGCTGGAAACTCTGCTGGGTGGTGCTCAGGGAATGCCAGGGTCACAGGGAATAATGGGCTGCTGGCTGCAGAACCAGCCTGGCTCCAGGGGAGAGGGCTCCCAGGTGGATTTCTGTGGGCACAGACCTCACACGCCGATGGATGCAGGAGGAAGGTGTCAGGCGTCAGCCCTTTATTGTTTCCCAGTCCCTCTCCACATCACACAAACACCATGAACGGGGGACCAAAATCTGCCATGAGTCCCCCACAAATGCCCTCTCCAGCTGGTAGCTGAGCATCTCCTTTTAAGTGGCTGCTTCCTGGACTCTTCATCCCAGCAGGAGATCTTTATCATTAAGGTCTCACAAATGCTCCTGGGTTGGTAACCAAAYATCTCCTTTGGCAACAGCTGAGCTCTTTTACCTTTTTGTGATTGGAAGGCACAGTGAGCTGCAGTCTCTCACTGGCTTCCCACAGATTTCCAGGGGCATGGTGTCCGCAGGCACTGGGAGGCTGGGAGGGGTTCTGGGCACACACAGCAGTGTCTCCCTGCTGGGAACAGGGGCCAAGCACTTCTGGTCACCCCAGATTGTGGCCCAGCCTCAGAAGGTCACTCACAAACTGAGACATGGCCTACTTAAAGGTGAGCCAAAAATCACAGCGTTTCATGAAGTGTCATGAATGGGGGGAGCTTGGAACAAAGTGTCTCAGAGGCAGAGGCTGAGCTCAAATCAAAGGCTGGGTTTGTGTGAAGGCACAGAATGTACAGAACTCTAAGAGAAARAGGCTGAAAACATGAGAGTTTTGCAAGAGCTACAACTGCCCTTGCTGGGTACGAGCCATGTGCTGCTGGAGGAGGGAAGGAGCTCCCCTTCCCTGTGGGTCCCCATCCCTGGGGCTCCAGGGAGCTGCTTCTCCACCCATCTGCCCCAGGAGGGGATGTCTGTGTCCCCTGGGTGCTGGCCTTGCCCCACCATGGTCAGGATGCAGATTTCTGGGCTCAGCAGGGTGTGAGGGAGGGCTGTGATTGATGCTGCATCCCCTGGCAGGAGGAATCACCTCCTGCATTCCCCCAGGCACTCAGAAGGCTCTGGGTGCCCACTGGGGGATGAACCAGCAGGGACCAGGCTGCAGTGCCAGAGAGGGAGGAGCTGCCTGGCCAGTCCTGGTAACAGCACTGCCCCTTCCCCCTGTCACCCCCAAGGACTCTTCCCTATGTCCAGGTGTGTCCACCCCTTGGGAAGGCCCAAGGAATGCAGCCTGGGCTGACAGCATGAGCTCCAACACTGCCCTGCCCCATCTCCACACTCAGCTGGCCCTGGGGGATCTCCTGAGTGAGGCAGTGAGAAAGGCCATCACTGTGGGCATTCCCTGCTCCATCCTCTCTGCAGTGACAGGTTGTTACCCCATTTCCCTGGAATGTTCAGCTCCCACAGCTGGTTTGCACAGCGTGGGGACCATCATGACTGCAGGAGCTGGGCTCTGACACAGCCCATCCATAGGAAGAGCTGAGGGTGAGTGAGGAGGGCCTGCCCCAAGGTAAAATGTCATCCCAAATCCCAAAAAATCCCAGCGGTAGCTGGGAAGAGACATGTCCAGCTGCCCTYCCTGCATGGTGCACAAGGAGGGGCAGGCTTAGCTTGGGGATTTTGGGACCGAGCTGTTCCCAAACCCCAGTTGCACCCTGGACCCAGCAGCTGCAGATGTATCTGCATTTGGTGCTGGTGCTTCTGGTCTCAGTTAAAGGAGAGACATCACAGGCCCTTGTGGTGGGTCAGTGAGTGCAGCCCATTTGGAAATAAGCTGATATTTATGTCTTCAATTATCATAAACAGATTTCTCTTATTTTCGAGCATAAGGCAGCGGAATTGAAAATTCTGTTTCCTGAGACAGGTAAACAGAAGTGATTTAATGTTTCAATCCCAGAGCCCCAAACAAGATATAATTGTGACTTGGACAATGTGTGGCAATTAGATTTAATGTGGGGAAGAATATGCTGTTTCATATTGGTAAGGGAACGAGGGGGTGCATGGGCCTAAATAAACCACAAACAAAATAAACCACAGCAATCAGTAACACAGGGTGCAAACCTCCCCAAACCCTGCCACAAACCATGGCAGGGAAGGAGATGGGATCTGCAGAAAAGGCTCCTGCCAGGACTGCAGCAGCCTCGGTGCCTGAGCTGGGGTTCAGGGACACCCCAGGACTGGAGGAGAACTGCAGAGCAGAGCAGCATTTGGCATTTCTTCACCTGCTGTTTGCTGCAGAGACACAGCTGAAGGGGCTGAGAGGCCATCAGTGGGCAGTTTGAAGAGTCATGGAKTCCTTCAKGCTGGAAAAGCACTTTAAGATCACCCAATCCAACCCTCAACCCAGCAGCACTAAACCATGGCCTCAGGTGCCCCATCCACGTGGGTTTTKGGCACTTCCAGGGTGCRTTGGCTCAGCTGCTCAGATCCTGCTGCTGACCCCGCCAAGGCTTTGGGTTCCATCCYTGTRCAGACCATTCAGTTAAGAGCTGSACTTGATGATCCCTGTGGGTCCCTCCCAGCTCGGAATATTCTGTCAGTGCATGGTTGGTGACTCCAGCCCTGCCCTGGTCCAATGCTTTACAGCCCACTGCGTGAAGAAAGCTTTCCTAAAACCCAAACCAGGGCTCCCCTGGCACAGCTGGAGCCCAGTTTTTCTGTGTCTGCAGCCAAATGTCATGTGTGGGTCCCTGCAGAACTGAATTAGRCCCTGTGCATGACCCAAAACACTGTTCAATGCCCCCTGATGCCTTTTGGCTGGTYTTAGAATTATGAGGCAGACAGGGTTAAAGGGATAAAAGGGGTTTACATTGGTATTTTAATAGGATCCCATGTGCACAGCTCTTTAAAGTAGAATATGTCAGGATGCACTTTCCATATTATATGTATACAATTTTTATAGACCATGCAAATTAGCATATTTGCTTAGAATCCTCTAGCAAGAAACTTAATAAATGAAGTAATGTCCCCCTATTCTAAAGAATTTCTCTGCAGATAAGGCTGGAGCTCATTTTTCAAAATATGTTCTAGAGTGAGGGTTCCAACCAAGATGGAAACCTCAAGTTTTGAGATAGCATGGGACTCACCAGCCTCCTACTGAGGATTTTTGGTCTCTCTGCCCAGCAGAACCCAAAATTGAGCTAGAATATCAGGTTACAAAAAATTACAACCATGTAGGCTAAGGGTACCCGGAATACAAAAAGGGTACAGAAAACATCTAAAAGGGCACATAAAAAGAAAAGGCAAAAATCATCAAATATCACCCACATATCACCTCCTACCAAATATCACCCCTATCACCTTGGGGACCAGAGGTGCCCACCTTTGGAACAGCCAGACGGTGCTGATGGCTCTTTCTGCTGATGCCCTGACTTGACTTCTGGGCCTTACAGTCAGCTTGGAGAAGAAATCCTGCTTTGATTGTTCCTTCCTGCGAGATCTGTGAGGGCTCTGGGGCTGGGGGTCTGCACTGACAGCACTCAGAGGAGACGAGTTTACAAACSGGGCCCTGCAGAGCTCAGCAGAGAATAAATAAAGCCCAGAGAAAACAAGACTTGTTTTTAACTGACTATCTGCCAAAAGAAGGCGATTTGGAAATGTCACGCCTAATTTGAATTTTTGAATAATTCATCGTGTCGTTGTAGCGGAAAGTGATTGTTTGGTCCAAAAATAGGAGACATCCCATTAGGAGGAAGAGAAATTGCAATAGACTGGTAGCCATCAAAAATAACTGGCGTGTTGCATTTCAAAGGCCTTTGTTCTGGCTGGCTTGGGTGGGACCAGAGGCTGGGCTGAAGCACTTGCATGTTAATGTTGTACCAGCCTCACTTTCTGCAAGCAGATCCTCTAGTTTGCAATTTGGGTGAAGGATGAGCCTCCAAAATGAGGATAATATGTATTATAAAATAACAAAGACCAAATTTTGATAGGCAAGCTGAGTATCAAGTGAAAATAACCTGAACGGAGAAAATAATTTGTGCCAATAGTGTGCTCATCTTGAGGGAATGGCTGTGGGCTGATTAGGATTTCCTTCAAGGGTGTCTTTAAATGAAAATCACTCCCAGCGTTTGGGAGAAAAAAAATTTTTAAAAGTAACTTGAATAATTTCTGATGCACTTTAGTATTCAGCATCTGAAATGCTAATTTATGCATAATTGTGTTTGGACAACTCTATGAGATTACTGCTGTAGATGCTTTGAACCCTCACAGGAGACTCAAAGCATGCTTGAGTGCGCAGGCTTTAAAAATTGCTTTTCTCGAGCCTTGCTGAGAATTACATTTGCTAATTCATTTGTTTCCTGAAAGTAAAACTAGACATGATATATGATCGAGGGGGGGCTGTCTTTAAATCAATTTGGCTGCTTGCAGATGTTCTGCAACRTTCTTACTGGTGGTGAAACACTTCCAGGAGTGCAAAATCCTCCAATATTGGTGTCCTGCTGTGGCCACTGCAGGACTTTATCCCTCAGACTTTATTTCCTGCCTGGTCTTGCCATGACTTTGGCCCAGCCCAATGGCTTTAGCCCAGCCAGTGGCTTTAGCCCGGCCCACTGACAGTTTCTGTCTGTGTCCAGTTTCCCCTGAGGTGGGAGATGATGGCCCCTGGGGCATGCAGGAATCACAGTGATGCTCCTGTCYGCAGCCAGCAGAAGGTGCTCAGTGACAAAGCCATGACAGCTGTCCCCAGTGAGGCCAGGCCATCRTGACAGCCTGGTGACACTCTGCCAGCCCCTCTGCTTCCCTGTGGGGTGAGCTCTGATTGTGGGTCAGTAAATTGCCYTAAAGGTTSTTACAGAGAGAGTGGAACAGCTCAGGTGCTGTGCTAGTTTGGAAGAAAACCAGCGGGSAATYACCCYRATGCMAATATGTTGTGAGAGATTCTAAGYCAGAACCACAATTTAATAGGAAAAATTAAACTAAAGGCAATAATACAGAAACAACAACTTAAACTGGCAGAGTCAGAGCACCCCCTGACACCCTGTAGGGCAGGGAGGTGCTGCAGCCCCGTTGCACTGATGGATGTGCTCTCGTCCAAGCGCTGATCCTGCACACAGCTCCAGTCCGTCTCTGCAGCTCCAGGGCTGCTTCTGGAGCTCCTCTCCTCTGGGAATGCAGTGGGAGCAGTGTCCCAGTGTCCCACAGCCTCAGTTTCTGTGCCAGTAGGGATGTGCAGCTCCTCCTCTCTGGGCGGGGCATCTCCCAATGGGATGATGGAATTCCATGGGTCATTCCCAGAGCCCTGGATGGCCCATGAGCAGAGATGGCCCCCGGAGGGTGTTATCAGGGCTGGGTCATGCTGAGGATAAAGAGCTCTGCCCCAGCTGGTTTAACAGCTCATGGAGATGGGAATAGGATACAGACTGCTTTGGGTACACCTTCCATGGAACCTGGGACAGGTGCCCGAGAGGAACCCACTGGAGCCTGCCCTGCCTTTGTGTTCCTCTGTCACTTCCTGGCAAATGACAACTTGAGACCCCTTTAATTTGTGTTTGACCTTTGTATTTGGAATTACCCTGCCCCTTAAAGCCTGTTGGCCAGGTAACCCACAATTTTTGAGATTCCCCACTAATGTAAAACCCTTGAAGAGARATCACGAGATGGCAGAGACTCACGTGGTCCCTGCTCAGCTGAAATGGCCCGGGGGAGGTGGATTTTGGAAGGTTGTTCCTCATATTTTAGTACTAATTGCAAATTCTTCTGCTTCCAGCTTTTCATTTAACCTTATTTGCTGTTTTAGCTTCTAAACCCATCTTAAATCCTTTGTACTCAGGATTTTCTCTATCCAYCAGAAATCTGCTCTCTGTGGGGAAACCTAGCAGGTTCAGATACTTCTGCCTTTAAAACCTCGCTGCATTTAACAACTCRTGTCTGGAGCAGAGGTTTAATCTTGCCTTGCACCAGTCCATCCTGTTKAGAGATTAACATTCCCCAGGGAGGGGATTTTGGGATGGGAATCCACAAACCCTGGGAGGGAGGAGGAGTCTGAATGGAGATCCCAGGGCTGCAGTGTCTTCCAGGCACAGGGCAGTAGAAACAAGCCCTCAGCTCCCATGGGAACTGGGGCATGCTGGGGACTTCCCCTTGAAGTCCTGCCCTTACCTGTTGCCAGACAAAATGAATTTTATGGTGAAGGTTTAGAAAAAAACGATAAGGGTTGTAAGTCAAGTTCTAAAAACCAGGAATGCTCAAATGTACATTTCCAGGGCCTGAATCCCACTGACAGCCTTTGCCACTCCAGTTGGACACAGTGGATGGGGCAGGTTTGTGTCCAAGCCCTCGTTGGAACTGCCATCGAGCAGCTCCCAGGGCTGTGTTTGCTCAGTGTGGTCACCTCAGAGGATTCCTGAATGTGGTCACCTCAGAGGATTCCTGTCCTGCTGACAGTGTCTGCCCACGAGGGGAGGTTCTGCTCTCTTTGCAGGGCACTCCCTTGGAGCAAGGTTTGCTGACCCCACAGCAGGCCTGGTTTGCCCTAAGGAGTTTGTAGCCAGGTGGGTGCACCTTCTCCAGGTGTCCCTTCTCCCAGGTGACAAGGGACAGGACAAGAGGAAACAGCCTCAAGTTGCACCAATATTGGATATTAGGAAAAATTTCTTCATGGAAAGGGTTATCAAGCATCAGCACAGACTGCCAAGGGCAAGCTTGGAAGGAGCCACCACCCCTGGAAGTGCCCAAAACCCACGTGGATGGGGCACCTGAGGCCATGGTTTAGTGCTGCTGTTCTGCTGGGTTGAGGGTTGGATTGGGTGATCTTAAAGTGCTTTTCCAGCCTGAAGGACTCCATGACTCTTCAAACTGCCCACTGATGGCCTCTCAGCCCCTTCAGCTGTGTCTCTGCAGCAAACASCAGGTGAAGAAATGCCAAATGCTGCTCTGCTCTGCTCTGCAGTTCTCCTCCAGTCCCAGGGTGTTCCTGAACCCCAGCTCAGGGACCGAGGCTGCTGCAGTCCTGGCAGGAGCCTTTTCTGCAGATCCCATCTCCTTCCCTGCCATGGTCTGTGGCAGGGTTTGGGGAGGTTCACACCCTGTGTTATTGATTGCTGTGGTTTATTTTGTTTGTGGTTTATTTAAGCCCATGCACCCCCTCGTTCTCTTACCAATATTAAACAGCACATTCTTCTCCACATTAAATCTAATTGCCAATCTAATGGCAAATCTAATGTCCAAGTCACAGTTATGACTGCACTTGGTGACATTGAAAGTCTTTTCCAGCCTTCACCATTCCACARTTCTGTGATTCTAAGTCTTAATCATCCTGCAGTGAGCCCTCCTCCCCTTGCTGGTGTTGGATGCACATGGACCATCACTGAGAGCCCATTCTTGCTCCAAGGACCAGCTCTGGTCCAGCTGCTCTGCTCAGGATCCAGCTGTGCTCTGGTCCTCCTGCAGCTGTCTGTGACCTGTAGGGCACAGCCAGCATGGGARCAAACTGCAGAGATGTTTGACTGCTGGGCTCTGACAAGCATTGCTAAACAACCATGGGGGTGCTTTARGCAGATTTCAACTTTTGCTAAAGCTTCAGATTTCTGTGGCCCCAGCAAAGGGCACCTCTGCTGACCTCACGGCTGGAGGCACTGAAGTCCTGAGAAAGAACAGTTGGAATCTTCTAATGTGAATAGACTGACCCAATTCCCTCACCTTTGTTCTCAGCCATGGCTCAACTGATTTCAGTTAATCTTTCCAAAAACACTTAGCCCGAGGCAAAGAGAAATTGTAAATCAGATAGATTTTGGCRCAAAGATAAGGGAACAAAAGGAAGTGTTTACAATAGAAACCAGTGATGGGCATTATCTGTAGGTCTCCAGAGTGCTGGGGGGCATTGTGCCCCTGCAGCTGAGCGTGCAGAGACTGGAATTGTGGAGATCATTCTGTGCCAGGAAAGCCAAGCCAGTGTTTGCAGGTTTTCTCTTTGCATCCTGCTTAGCCTGAGTGGGCCGGGATCACAGCACATTGTCTGGTCCAGCCCCTTCCCAGAGCAGGCACAGGGAGAGCAGGGACCAGGCCCTGCTGGGTTTTGAACATTTCCAGGAATGGAGACTCCACAGCCTCTGTGGACAACCTGTCCCAGCATTCAGCCACCCTCACTTTGTATKTCAGTGGAATATCCTGGAGTTCAGACAGAATTACAGAGTCACAGAATCACCASAGTTGGAAGAGACYTTCAAGGTCATTGAGTCCAACCCTTGCCCTAACYCTCAACTAAACCATGGCACCAAGCACCATATCCAATCTTTTTTTARACACATCTGCTGCCTCTTGCCCCRTCTTTGGACACWGCTGAGAAGGGSCTGGCTCTGTGTTCTTTGCTTTCCACTGTGAGTTGTTGATTGGTGCTGAAGAGATTCCTCCTGAGCCATCTCTTCCTGAGGCTGAGCCCTCCCCAGCACTGTCCCAGAGTGGCCTCACCAGTGGTGAGCAGAGAGCTGCCATGGACCTGCTGGCACTGCTCCTCACACTGTCCTGGGCACTCCTCACACTGCCCTGGGCACTCCTCACACTGCTCTGGGCACTCCTCAACCATCCCTGGCCACTCCTCACACTGTCCTGGGCACTCCTCACACTGTCCTGGGCACTCCTCAACCATCCCTGGGCACTCCTCACACTGTCCTGGGCACTCCTCAACCATCCCTGGGCACTCCTCACACTGCCCTGGGCATTCCTCACACTGCCCTGAGCACTCCTCACACAGCCCTGGGCACTCCTCAGCCATCCCTGGGCACTGTGGTCACTGTGCTGGTGGTCACTCATGCTCAGCTGCTCGGCCAACAGCCCCAACACCTTCCTGCAGGGTTCTCCAGGCAGGGGCTCCCAGCAGCTGCCACTGCTTGGGTTGCTCCTCCTYAGCTGCAGGACCTGGCATTTCCCTCTGCTGAAATTCCTCTCAGCTCAATTCTCCAGCCTGCCCAAGTCCCTCTGAGAGGCAGCACATCCACCTTTGAGTGTCATGGAATCCCAGCATGGTTTGGGTTGGAAGGACCTGAAAGCCCATCCAGTGCCACCCCCACCATGGGCGGGGACACCTCCCCCTGTCCCAGGTCACTCGCAGCCCCAATGTCCAGCCTGGCCTTGGGCACTGCCAGGGATCCAGGGGCAGCCACAGCTGCTCTGGGCACCCTGTGCCAGGGCCTGCCCACCCTCGAAGTTAGCAATTTTTTTTTCCTAATATCTAACCTAAACCAGTCCTCCTTCAATTTAAATCCATTGTCCCTTGTCCTGTCCCTCCATCCCTTGTCCCCAG
>NW_026623600.1:701024-702677 GCF_030028575.1 Malurus melanocephalus
AGTTTGCAAAAGCTACAGTATTAGTAATGGTTATAATTTCTAGCTACTTGCGTTATCAATGCTACATTCCAATCTCCTTTTCTCAAAAGTAGCCAAGGATGTGGTATTCCTCCTCCATGCAGGCTGTTAACACTCCCTTTCTTTTCCCAGGACTCAGTCATACACGATAATTGGCTGAGTTTCAGATTCAGGGCTTGTGGGGCCACTTTTTTCCCCCACTACCACCCCTGCCAGGCAGGTGCAGCACCCTCAGCTGTGCTGGTGACCTCAGCTGTGTCCCTTGCTCAACCTGCTCCAAAACCTGCAGCAAAATCTCCTCTAAATGGCCCCTCCCTTTGAGCCTTGGTAGCATCTAGGCATCCCTCACTTAGATTCAATGGAATTTCAGCTGGAAACAGCAGGAATTTTCTTAAGTTTGGAGTAGAAGACCCTGGGAGCCCCCTGAAGAGTACATGGGTTCAAGGGGAATGCAGTCGTTGATGAGCARAACCCTTTTTTGGCCATGAAATGATGTTCCAGCTCTTCTGGCAGAACTGATACAGGTTTCTACAAGCTTTAGAACTAATTAATTGCTACATAAAGGAAAAGTCAAACCTCTCTCTTTATCTCCCTTGGCTGAATCATATCTTACTTTGTTGTGTGTTTCCCTGCTGTGGAAGGAGCTGTGATTACATTTGCAGACAACACGTGAAGCCAAATAGAAACTCTTACACTGCAAAACAACAAATGAGGAGGGGAGTGAGGGGGAGTGGAGGAGAGGAGGGGATGGGGCGTGACATAACAAATATTTGGGATATTTTAGACTAGATCATCAGAGACTCCAGTATCCTGCCCTAGCAGTGAGTGAGAAGAGCTTTACACCCTTGAAAATCTGCCCTGTAAAGAACTTCAGTCCGTGAGGGAAAACAGAAAAACCTCTGAGATATTGAGGGACAGCCCTTCTGCTGTCACTGTTACACAGCTTTTCCTCCCAGCAGTATTTTCACAGCAGGGTAAATAGACAGTATTTTTAGGTGCAGGAATATGCAATAGAAATTGTGCAGGAAAACCCCAAACGCACGGAGCCACTGACAGCCCGTGGGCAGCAGTGACTGTGGGGTGCTGTGACTGTCCCCATGTCCTGGCTCTGTGTCCAGCAGGCTCTGTCAGTGCTCACTGTGCCCTTTCTCTCCAGGGTGAGCTGACCATGACCAGCCACATGGAGAGCTTGCAGAACTCCCTTTTCTTGGACGTGGTGCCTGAATCCTGGGTGAGGAGATCTTACCCTTCCACAGCCAGCCTGGGCTCGTGGTTTGCTGATCTCCTGGCTCGCATCAACGAGCTSGAGGCCTGGACCAGGGACTTCTCCTTGCCCTCCACGCTGTGGCTGGGCGGGTTCTTCAACCCCCAGTCCATCCTGACAGCCATCATGCAGACCACAGCCCGCAAGAACAAGTGGCCTCTGGACAAGATGATGCTGCAGTGTGACGTGACCAAGAAGAGCAGAGAGGATTTTGCCAGTGCTCCTCGTGAGGGTGCCTATATCCACGGTCTGTTCATGGAGGGAGCACGCTGGGATGCTCAGGTGAGCTCTGCAAGGCGCTGGGGGTGAGAGGGGACCCACAGGTGTTGTGTCCTTATTGTTTGGTGGGGTGTTCAAAGGAACAGGAGCTC
>NW_026623600.1:704118-706192 GCF_030028575.1 Malurus melanocephalus
CTGCATTGTCTCCACACCTCACACGGGTGTGGTTTCACTGCAGCTTCCAGSAGTGCTCTGGGGGATTTTGTGGGGTCACTGAGTGTCTGTTCAGCAGCAGTGGGGACAAAGGAGGGGACTCTGATTTCCTGCATGCTCATATGCTCAGGCTGGGTGGGTGGGATGTGCCAAACCCAGAGCACTGTCCCACCACGGTCAGCTGCTGCAGGATGCCAGGAGAGGGTCTGTGATGGACWATTGATCACATCCTTTAGCTGCCCCTTAAACACAGCCTGGTGAAAGTGTGACCTGCAGAGTCCAGGTGGGCTCAGGCCAATGGCTCAGGGTGGAGACAGGGGGTGGGCTGACCCTGGACCAGCAGAGCAGGAGGAGTGTCCCTCTCTCCTCTGGGTGTGGGGGAGATCTTTCATCTGCAGCACAGCCCCTGCCCTTCAGGCTCCAGTTCAATCCTGCAAATGCTGCTTTCTGCTGTGGGATGTGGGGTGGGTGCTGAGGAGCGAGGCTGTGTCTGTCATACACCAAATCCCAGCCTGGCCTCGCATTCTGATCCAACACTCTCTGCTTATTTGTCACCTCTCTCCCGTCAGTTGTTCTCTGAGAAGGACAGGGAATCAGGCAAAGCTGTGACCTCCCTGACAGATGTCATTTCATCCCACATCCTCGGGAGCTCAAAGCYCCAGGCTGTGTTTTGCTCTGGAAATGGCCTGAATTGGGTCTGGGAAGCCCCAGGCAGTCGGGAACATTGGCAAAGGCTCTGCTGSGAGGCTGCAGTGAGGATCTCACGTGGCTCAGGTCAGATCTCAGGGGTTTGGCTCTGCTCACAGCACAACTCACAGAACAGAGCCCAGCCCTGCACATTTCCCAGCTCTGGCCCCACAGTTCTCTGTCTCATCCCTTTCCAAACCTCTGGGGTGGCTGCCAAACACAACCCCTGGGACATCACAGCCCCTACCACAGGGAGCACTGGATTTCTGCTGCCCTGAAAACCTGMCAGAAATCAGTTGGACACAGCAGAACAGAGAGTGTGCAAGAGTTTTCCTGGTCTTGCATATCAAAYACTCCATTTAAGAACATTTCAGTGCTTACTGTTATGTTTTCTTTGCCACCTTTACCAGAAAATGAGTTCTGCATGCGTTTTACTCAGCTCCAGGCAAAGCTGGAGTGAAGAGTGAGAGGTTTTGGTGGTGCAAAGACAGAAATCTTTGGGAAATAYTTGGCTTCTCCCCTCTGCCTCCCTCTAATAACTGGTATGGGTGATTGCATCCAGCAATAGGATTTGTCTTCAGAGACCATCCCAAGTCCAATAAATGTGTTTTTCTGATTACATTCTCCTTGTGATTGAAAGATACTGAGCAATTACATTTATGGAGCCATTCATAATCTCTGGGTATCATGCTTCAATTTATTTCAGAAAGGAAAAGGATATTTTCATGGGTTGCTGCTCGCACTGAAATATCATTTCCACCTAGTGGAACTATTCATTTTACCTATAATCCAGTGASTACCTGTGTGTATTAATGGATGCAGGACTTTTAAACCAGGTGCACAGTTCTTTTGGGTTGTGTACTCCTTCCAAATTAATCCTCTGATAGAAATGGCAGGCAACGTTTAGGAGAATTCCTCCGGGGAACACCTCCACTTTTAAAAGAATATTTCACTTTTAGGTTGTGCCTCTGAAAAAGGAAAGAGTCCTTCTGTGTTCTGCTACTCACATTTTTCTATTTATTTAAACATTTATGTTTGCCCTTGGGCRCCTTAAATTTATAAAACATTCATTACAAAACAGCAGGCTGCTATTAGATGAAATGAAACTAAGCAGATTATTTTGGGTGCAAATGATCTCTTGCTGCAGCCCTGTTAGAGTCAGTGGAACTTGGTGACAGTCACAGGATGCCGTGGCTGGGGACACTCTGGGACATTTTATCTCAAGCCRTGGGAGGTTGATGACTGATTCTTGACTTTSTTGCACCCAGACATGGAGAGTTTGWTGCCAAGCGTGTGCTCTGSCCCTCCCCAAGGGGATTGGAGTGTGGTGGGAGAAGGGGAGAGGAGGGTTTAACACCACCTGTGCTCC